>NW_007033778.1:316495-330025 GCF_000164805.1 Carlito syrichta
AGAGTGAGACTCCAACTCAAAAAAAAAAAAAAAAAGTCATTCATTTGGGAAAGGAGAGAAAGTTCAGACTAATCTCCCATATTTTTGAGTTGTGTTTGGAGCTGGGGTCTCTCTTGACACAACCTTGAGGATGGTGAGTACAGTCTAGAAGCCAGTGCCTAGATTTAGATCTGAACACATAGTGTGTGCCATACATACATAGGGCACACATACATAGGACTTACATACTTACATACATAGAACACACACACATAGGGCATACATACACAGCCATGTGAGTTCACAGCCATGATCTCATCTCATCCTTGCCCAGCCCAGTGAGACACTGTACATGTTCAGTACAGATGTAACCATCCTTTTTTCCTCCAAATGTTTTCAGGGGTGTTGTAACTTGCCCCTCTGCAGAGGAGGAAGGGAGGGAAGATGAGGGTCTTGTCAATCAGAAGGTAGACCACTGGTCTCTAGGGCTGCAGAAAGGGTGAGTGGGAAAAGACTGCGAATGAGTGTGGGGTTTCTTTTGGGAGTGAAGTAAATATTCTGAGATTAGATATGATGGCTACACAACTTGTGAATATGGTTTTGAAAACCCCACTTAACCGTACATTTTAAAAAGGTGAATTTCATGGTGTGTGATCTATTTCTATTAAGAAAATCACAGTGAGATGCCATTTCTTACCCATGAAGATGACCATACTATAAAAGAAAGACAATAACACGTGTTGGCAAGGATGTGGAGAAAGCAGAACCTTGTGCACTACTGATGAGAATGTAAAGTGGGTGCAGTCACTGTGGAAAACAGTCCTGTAGTTCACCCTAAAGTAAGACAGAGAGTTGCCATAGGACCCAACAATTTCACGTCTACGCGTATACCTCAGAGAAGTAGAAACGTGTCCACAGAAAAACTTGCATATTCATGTCCACAGTAGCGTTATTTATAATACTCAAAAGTGGAAGCATCCCAAAATGTCTGTCAACTGATGAAAGGATAAATAAAGTGTGGTCTGTTCATACAATGGAATGTTACTTGACCATAAAATGGAATGAATACAGCTATCCTTCCAGATTCATGGGCTCTGTATCCAAGGATCCCATCCACTGTGGACTGAAAACATTTGGGGGAAAAAAGGATGGTTACATCTGTACTGAACATGTACAGACTTTTGCTTCTTGCCATTATTCCCTGAGCGATACAGTTTGACGACTATTTACATTGTACTAGGTATTATAAGCAACCTAGAGATTATCTAAAGTCTATGGGAGAATGTGTACATTCTGTATGCAGATACTAAGCCATTTTATGTAAGGGTCTTAAGATGTGTGGTTTTTTTTTTTTTTTAAGCCGGCTGTCTCCCAGGCTGTAGTGGCATGATCAGGGCTAAGCACAGCCTTGACCTACTGGGCTTAGGCGATCCTTTCACTCAAGCCTCCCCAGTAACTGGAACTACAAACCTGCGCCACCACACCTGGCTCATTTTCTGACCTTTTGTAGAGATGAGGCTTTGCTATGTCGCGTAGGCTGGTCTTTAATCCATGGGCTCAAGAAATCCTTCTGTTTGGCCTCCCAAAGTGCTGGGATTACAGGTGTGAGCCATTGCCCCAACCAATCTGTGGATTTTGATATCCGAGGGGTTCTTGGCACCAATTGCCATGGCTACCAAGGGACAACTATACTGACACATGCTACAGTGCAGATGAATCTTGAAAACGCAATGTTTTTAAGAAAGAAGACAGATACAAAAGGTCATGTATTGTATAATTCCGTTATTATGAAATGTTCAGGACAAGCAAAGCCATGGAGACAGAAAGTAGATTAGTGGTTGCCTGGTACTGGGGAGAGGGAGAATTGGGAAGGGATGCTAGTGGGGACGGGCTTCTCTTGTGGGTTAAGAAAATGTTCTGGAATTAGGTAGTGGAGATGGTTGCACACTTTAGTGAATATACTGAAAGCTAAGCTGTCCACTTTAAGAGCGTGAATATTATGACTCGTAAATTGTATCTTAACAACAACAATAATAATATACAAAATCTCTTTCATGACGCTACAAGAAGCACTTTCCAGTGCAAGGTTAAACCCAAGCTGTCTACGACCTTCAAGACCCAAGCTTTGGATTTTATCCTGCCCAGACTCTCAACCAATTAATGGATATCCCTGTCCATGTTCTTCCTAAAAAAAAAAAATCTCAGTCTCCAGTTTTATATGCTTAGAGGAGAAGCATGCATCGATCCCACAGACTGCATGGCAGAGAGGTCAAATTGCTGGATGGAGTCCCCAATCTGCCACTCACCGGCCATGCCTCAGTTTCCCCACTTGGCAGATGTGATTGGTAACGACGGCATTGATCTTGCAGAGTGGTTCTGAGGAGTGAATGAATGAATATTTGCAATGTATTTTGCAGTGCATCTGGCTGATGGCAAGAGCTTAACAAATGCCCTCCCAACTCTTGGCTGTCAGAGGCCTGACCTGACCCTGGCTCATCATCTTTGAGCTTAGGCGTGTCTGCAGCTGCCCTGCCTGGTGATGCATGAGATAGGTGACAAGATCAGGACAATGCTGGGGTCCAGGTTCAAAGGCAAGGAAAACAAACGCCCTCCTGGATGGATGACACCGAGATCGACCTTTGTCCCTGTGTCAGCACTACTCTGAATTCTCTATGGCCCTGGTTTTGGACTTGATTCGAGCATGGCTTCAAGAGTTCTGATGGGACACGGGCCACATACTAATCACAATGAGTTTTAATATTCAAATTAGAGTCTGAGTGAACTTGGGTAATCAAAAACTTTTGAATTTGACTCCCCGTTCTCTGCTAGGTCTCTTCAAGGCTGAATCGCTTTGAAATGGGCATATATTTGCATAATGGCTTGCATAAAGCTAATCACTCTAGGACTGGAAGCATTTTTGCCTGGGGCTGTAATAGTCCTCTGCTTCCTTAACTGATACATAAAATCGGGGTAATTGGGAATTTTTTTCGGTAGAGCAAGGGATTTTGGAGCGTCTAACTGTGGCCAGTTTGGAGCATCGGAGGACAAAGCAGGCTCCGGGACAAAATGGGGCTGGAACCCATTCCTCCTGCCGTTTTGGGGTGTGGGCTCAGTAGAAGACTGGAGAAAGCATGTCATATGAGCTTTTTTTTTTTTTTTTGCGTTGGAGTCTCACTGGAGGGCTGGAGGGCAATGGCACGCTCCTGGCCACCGCAGCCTCGACCTGCTGGGCTCCGGCGATCCTTCCACCTCAGCCTTCCAAGTAGCTGGAACTACAGGTGCGCGCTACCACGCCCAGCTGATTTTTTGATTTATTGTAGAGATGAGGTCTTACCAAGTTGCCCAGGTGGGTCTCGAACCCCAATCCACTCACCTCGGCCTCCCAAAGTGTGGGATTACAGGCTGAGCCACCAAGCCAGGCTCATATGAGCTTTTGAATTAACTGGGGGAAATTTTCTCTATGGGTCATGTATGTCATGGTAAGGGAAGTAGAATTGATTTAACTGAAATTGTGTTGTTTTCACTAGCTAATACGTTAAGCGGTACAAAATTCTAAAGGTACAAAGAAGTATATGTTGGAAAGACACCCTTCTATTCCTGTTACCCCATCACCAGTTCTCATCCCCTGCTGTTGCCAGTGTCTTGTCTCCTTCCACAAAGTACATATATATTTGAATCTATCGCTAACCATCTCCTATAAGTGATAGCTTACTATAAACACTGTTTGGCACCCTGCCTTTTCCATTTATTTATTATTTATTTTTTTAATTTTTAAAACGTTCTTTTGGCTCACGGTTCTGCCTCCATTTAAATTATGTATCCATTTCTTACTGCTGCTATAACAAATTACATACATTGAAAAAAACAACACAAATTATTTTTTTTCCAAAGTTCTGGGGGCCAGAAGTTCAAAATAGGTCTCACTGGGCTAAAATTAAGATGTTCTGTAGGGTGTGGTGGCATGTACCTATAATCTCTGCTGCTTGGGAGGGTCAAGGCGGGAGGATTGCTTCACCCCAAGTGATAGAGTCCAGCCCGGACACATAACCAGACCTTGTCTCGCTCTAAAAAACAAAAAGAAAGAAAGAACAATTGAAAAAAAAAATTCCTTCACCTTTCCTAGCTTCCGAGGCTGCCCCATGCCTTGGCTTAGGACCTGTCTCCCCTGTATTAAGTCAGTAGGGCAACATCTTCAAAATCCTCTGGTTCCAACCCTCCTTCCTCCTTCTTTTAGGAACTTTTGTGATTACACTGGGGTCATCCGGGATAACCAAATTTCAACAGCCTTAACTTGGTCACATCTGCAAAGTCCCCTTGGCTGTGTAAGGTGACGTAGTCACAGGATTGGAATGTGGACATCTTTGGGGGAAGACATGATCTTTTCTAGCACAATTTACTTTGGAGTCTGTTGCATGTCAGGACATAGAGTGTTTCCTTTTTTTTTTTTTTTTTAAGAGGCAATCTTGCTCTGTCACCCAGTCTGGAGTGATCATAGCTCACTGCAGCCTTGAACTCCTGGGCTTAAGGCATCCTTCTGCCTCAGCCTCCTGAGTAGCATGCCAATGTGCCTGGCTAATGTGTGTGTGTGTGTGTGTGTGTGTGTGTGTGTGTGTTTGTGGAGACAGCAAGTTCTCACTATGTTGCCTAGGCCAACCTTGATCCCTTGGCCTCAAACAATCCTCCCACTTTGACCTCCCAAACTCTTGGGATTACAGGTATGAACCACTGTGCCCAGCCTTGTTTTCCTTTTATCAACAGCACACACACTATTCCATCTTTTGGATGTGCCATAATTTACTTAACCAATCCCCTCTTGTTGAACATTTAGCTTGTTTCCAGCCTTTTGTTTGCACCAAGGGACAATACTTTATCTGGCAACTTTGCAAGTGTATCTGCAGGTGAATTTCAAGAAGTGCCACTCATTGTCAAATGGTTCTAAAAGTGGTTACCATTTTTCATTGTAATAAATTTCAAAAATATGGTAAGTTGAAGGACTCATTCAATGCATGGTGTACCCATCACTCAGCTTCAGCAGTGACAATGACCAACTCATGGCCACCTTGTATATCATCTACGTCTCCCATGGGCTCCCCGTGGTGTCTCAGTTACTGAGAAACAAAACCCAGGTATCCTATATCCCAGGAGAGAGATTTAAACATGTTAAACACTGTCACATCTGTTAACAAGATCCTTTTGACAGGACTGAACCCAAAGGAGACTCCTTCCTAGGGAGTGTGTTGGGTATGCCTGCGTTCCCAGGATGGAGACCCTCCTCTGGGAGAGCCTGAGTGCCTGGCGCCTGCCGCTATCCTTCAGGTTGTTGTGAAGATGGTGGCTCACCCCACCCACCACCTGGAGACAGCTCCTTTTTACCCAGAGGATAATCTCAGAAATCAACCCTGCACTGCAGATCTGCGGAGAGGGTGTTCTGGAGGGTTGAATGGTTAGGAACAGGCTGACTCAGCCAGTGACGGCAGGACTCTGGTCCTGAGCGGGAGCCCCAAAGCAATAAAAAAGTACATTTTGACCTGCCGTATCTGCGCATTATCAGCAGGCGAGAGCCCTCTGTGTAACACACGGAGCTTTGATATCTTGCCTTATCAAATTTTCACACCACCTTTCTGTGAGTAATAAAGAAGAATCTGAGTGGGGCTGGGCTTTCCTGGAAGACGGACTCTCAGGGGAGGGTGCTTCTTCCTCCATTCCTATCTTGACAGAGGATTTATGCTCTGCCATGAATCTGAGGGTGCAGCGTTTATGACCGTGAACCTGGCGTGGTAAGTTGCCCTCCTCATCAAGGTCAGCAGGGTTAGCTCCTCACCTTTGAGTCTTGCTGGCCTTTTGAGTCAGGGAATCTAAGGACATATCCCAGGGGAGAGGGGTTTCAAGATGAAGAGAAAGGAGGCTCAGAGATGTGCAAGGACATAGCAAAAACATAAGATAAAAATCACTCTCACCATTTGAGCATCCCTCAGCTCCCATCCCAGCTGCTGTTCTCGCCTGTAACTCCTGAGAGCTCTCCTGTGACTGAACCTGGCTACTCTCCCTGTCTACCTCTGTGGCTGCACTCTTCTGGCCATGCCATCTCTCCTCTGGGTTATTAGAGTCCCCCGATGGCCCCCCTGCCCCCCATCCCTCCCCCCAGGAAGCAGCCTTGGCATGTCCTTTGGCGATTGGAGCCACCAGAAGCTCCCATCTCACCCCCACCTCCTGCGGCTTCACCCTCTTTCACCTGCTCCCGGCTCTACCTCCAATTAACCCAGCCTCAGGGCTCCTACTCTTCTATTCCTCCCGCCTGGAATGCTCTTTCCCGAGAGAGCTGCAGGGCTTGATCTGGTCTGCTTCAGTGTCACCTTTAAGGGAGTCCCTCCCTGGTCACTCAGCGGTGGCTCAGAGCCTCCCTCATGCTCCTCCCCCTTCCTCGCCTTTCCTGGCTTCTGAGGCTGCCCCACACCTTGGCTCATGACCTGCCCCCCTGCGTGAACCAGCAGTGTGACATCGCAACACCCTCTGGTTCCGACCTTCCTTCCTCTCCCTTTAGGGACTCTTGTGATTACACTGGGCTTGCCTGGATGACCTCATCTCAGCATCCTTAACTTGGTCACATCTGCAGAGTTCCTTTTGCCATGTAAGGTGACATATTCACAGGTTCCAGGGATTAGAATGTGAACCTCATTGGGGGCCACGATTCTGCCTACCACACTTTACCCTTGGAGATCAGCCCATGTCGGGGCATGGAGTGTTGGCTTTCTTTTATCAGTGGCACACGCACTATACTGTGGCTTGGATGTGCCATAATTTACTTAACCAATTTTCTCTTACAACTAACTAACCAGCCAACTAATTACATGCACATATTATTACTATGTAGTAATTAGCTATAAGTACATATTAACCCATTACATACATGATTTATTAATAACGTATGTGACTATATCAACTTGTTTTCCTTGTTTGTCGTCTGTCTTCAACCAGATAGCAGCTTTATGAGACCCATGGATCTTGTCTTTTTGGTTCACTGCTGTATCCTCTGCACACAAAGCCACGCCTGGCACACAAGAGGTGCTTCGTGACTATTTGCTGAGCTAGTGGATGACCAGTCTCAAGGCTAGAAAGGTAACAGTCTTGCTAGGTTGTATAGACGCTGATTGGAGGAGAGGGTGCTTGAGCCTTTCTGCTATCTGGGATGGATCAGAGAAGGCTCCAGAGGTGGGCTCTGCTCAATCTCAGAGCCACGAAGAATTGATACGAAGAGGGCTGCAGGCACGCTCCCCCAATCCAGGATGGAGCAGGGTAGGCGGAGGGGTGCAAGCGGCCTCCCTGGGGGTGCCGGCATCTGGGGGCCCCTGGGTGTGTGCCTGGCATCTCTCAGTGGGGAAAGACGAAGCTGCATCCTCCCAGCAGGGACTTCACACAGCAGCACCTTGGGCTGCAACATCAACCACAGACCTACAAATACATGCCAAACCAGACAGCCTGGGATGTTTCTCTATGTTTATTCTTTCCTTTTTAATTGTGCAGCACTTCAAACATAGAAAATAATAAAATAGACCCCCTCCATTAACAACATAATTGTGCAATATTTGCTCCAGATCTTTCTGGGTTCCTTAAGAAACATCACAGATACAGCTATGCTGCCACTCCCTGTCACATTTCCACCACCGTCCACAGCTCCTTCTCACACACACCTCCCTGAGGGCATGTGTGTTACACAGGGCTGAGCCTGCGATGGTGGCTCCTGGCAAAGGTCTGGAGTTGGGGGCTGTGGCCTTGGATGTTTGGGATGCTGTACCCAGGGGTGTGTTTGTGCCTTGCCCCTTGGTTTATGATAAAAACAAGCGCTGATTGCTGGAGAGGCAAGATGTTAATTTCACCTCCAGTCATCCAGCCAAAAAGCTGTAGGGACTTGGGAGAGATCTAGCCTTCTCAGGACAATCTCTCTGGGCGCGCTCTCTCTCCTCCCTGTCTCTTATATGGATGGTCCATGGAAGCTGAATTTGAACTCAGCCTTCACACTGTAGGCTTGTACCTGGGCCTCTGCTCCTGTATCGCTGTGTGGTAGGCAGAATAATGGCCCTTCTCTCCCAAAGATTTCCACATCCTAATCTCTGGAGCCAGTGAGTATGTTCGGTGCGTGGCAAAGGAGAATTCATGTTGTAAATGGAATTAGGGTGGCTAATCAACTGACTTTAAAATAGGGAGATTATCCGGGTGGGCCCAATGTAACCACAGGACCCTTAGATGGATGAGGAGACAGAAGAGTCAGAATCAGAGAGATGCCACACAAGAAAGACTCGACTGTGGCTGCTGGCTTTGAAGATGGAGGAAGGGGTCCCTAGTCGAGGAACATGAGCGACTCTTGATGCTGGAAAAGGCGAGGAAAGGGGCTCTCCCCTAGAGCTTTTGGAAGAAGCACAGTCCTGCCAACACCTTGATGCTAGCTCAGTAGGACCCATCTTGGATTTCTAGCCTATAGAACTCTAAGAAAATAAATGTGTGTTGTTTAAGCCACCGACTTTGTGGAATTTGTTACAGCAGCCATAGGAAACCAACAGAAGCCTCCTCAGGAGGCTGTCCCCGACTCCGTCTTTCTGTGCCCCTCTGTCTTAGTTCGGGAGACTTAGATAAAAGTACCATAACCCGAGTGTCTTAAACACCAAACTACTGCTCACAGTTCTGGAGGCTGGGAAATCCAGTATCAAGGCACCAGCAGATTTGGGGTCTGGGGAGGGTGGATTTCCAGGTTTACAGATGGTGCTTTCTGACTGTGTCCTCACATGATGAAAGAGGTAAGGCAGCTCTCTGAAGTCCATTTTATTTTACTTTTAAATATTTATTTATTTATTTTTGACTCAATGTCTCACTCTGTCCCAGGCTCCAGTGCAGTGGTGTGATCACGGCTCACTGCAACCTTGACCTCCTGGGCTCAGGTCATCCTTCTGCCTCAGCCTCTTGAGTAGCTGGGACTATAGGCACACGCCTGGCTAATTTTTTGATTTTTTTTTTTGTAGAGATGAGGTCTTGCTATGTTGTCCAGGCAGGTCTCAAACTCCTGGACTCGAGCAATTTGCCCGTCTCAGCCATCCAAAGTGATGGGATTTTAAAGTGCTCAGGTCCATTTTATAAGGGCACTAACCCAATTCGTGAAGACTTCATCTTCAAGACCACATCACCTCTCAAGGCCCCACATCCTAATACCGTCACTGTGGGGATTAGGATTTCAACATGTATAGTTTGGGGAGACACAAAGATTTCATCGATGACATCATTCATTCTGTCTCAATTTTTATAGCGTTTCTTATTTTTCCTGAAGCAGGGTCCAGCACAGTTCCCTTACCGTAGAGTCCTTCTGTTGAACAGTTGATGGAAACCTGGGTGGACACTGACCTAACTTGGCCGATCAGCTTCTCTTTCCTGGAAATCTGGTACCGGGGATGAGAAATTCTCAGCCCATTTGGGCAGTTCCTGTGGTAGCGGGAAGGGCAAAGATTCCGGGGCTGCCATCTTGCACCACACACAGGAGGAGGCTGGGAAGGCTGGGTGCAGAGGGGAAAGCAGGGAGGCGAGACTGGAGCGAGACCTGGTTCTGCCCCTTCCGGTTCCAGGGTTCGGAATCAGTGGCACCCACAAAATATAAGAAATACATGTGTGTTACTTGGGACTGAGAGGCTTCCCGGGATGCAAGACTAAAACTGAACTGGGAGGTTCTGGGCAAACTGGGATAGTTGGTCACCCTACCTGTCCCTCTTGCGCTCCGTGAGACACCCTGTGTTCATCCAGTAGATTCCATTTTTTTTTTTTTTTTGAGTTGGAGTCTCACTCAGTCGCCCAGACTGGAGTGCAGTGGCCGCTCCCGGCCAAGGTAGCCTCGACCTGCTGAGCTCCGGCGATCCTTCCACCTCAGCCTTCTGAGTAGCCAGAATTATAGGCATGTGCTACCACACCCGGCTGATTTTTTGATTTATTGTAGAGATGAGGTCTCGCTGCCCAGGCGGGTCTCGAACCCGCGGGCTCAGGCAATCCACTCACCTCAGCCTCCCAAAGGCGCGGGATTACAGGCTGAGCCACCGAGCCCAGCTGTAGATTCCATTTTATCTGGCATGAGCTAGCTTCAGTCAGTTTCTACAACCTGCAGTGAAAATCACCTGAAGACCCTCTCACTTCTGTATAATTTTCACCTGCTCTGGCTCTGAGTGTTGCACCTGCCTCTGGGTCTGTGAACCAGGTCCCAAGTGTCACTGTCTCCCAGGCAATGGGCATCTTGGCACTGGCCTGGGCACGGGGGTGTGATATCTGCATTGGGTTGTTCTGGGCCCAAGAACTCTCAGCCAGAGTTGGGGGCCACCTCTGTCTTTACTCTTCAAAGGGGGACCGCTGTGTGCTCACATGAGTACCTGACATGCCATAGCTGCTAACATTATTTCTCCTGACCCAGCAAGATCTTGTAGAAGGCCTACTTCTGAGGGCCAATCATATGGACAGGAATGAGCAGAGGTTGATTTTTCTAATCCTGGAAGTTATACTTTACCAAAAACAAACAGCTAGCAGCATTTATTTTGCACTTAAGGATGTGCAGGCTACAAGAATCCACTCATTTATCCTCACTGTAAACCTGCAAGGGAGGCGCCATCATTCCCATTCTACAGATGAGGAAATTGAGGCAGAGAGGATAAAGAATTCACTCTAGCTCAAAGAGTGGGCTAAATGGGTAACTTGTGTCTTATAAATTGTCATGAAAATCTGTAAACAATGATGGAATATTATGCAGCCATAAAGAAGGACAAATATATGGACTTTGCAGCAACTTGGATGGATTTGGAGCCAATCATACTCAGTGATTTATCACAGAAACAAAGAACAGAATTCCATATGTTCTCACTCGTAAACAGACCTTGAACAATTATAATGCTATAAGAAAACAATTGGCAGCCGGGCTCGGTGGCTCAGCCTGTAATCCTGTGCTTTGGGAGGCTGAGGTGAGTGGATTGCCTGAGCCCGCGGGTTCAAGATCCTCCTGGGCAACTTGGCGAGGCCTCATCTCTACAATAAATTAAGAAAATTAGCTGGGTGTGGTAGCGCGCGCCTGTAGTTCCAGCTACCTGGGAGGCTGAGGTGGAAGGATCGCCGGAGCCCAGCAGGTTGAGGCTGCGGTGGCTGGGAGCGGCCACTGCACTCTAGTCTGGGTGACAGAGTGAGACTCCAACTCAAAAAAAAAGAAAACAATTGGCAATAGTAGGAAGCTGTCAGGGGAAAGGGGTGGGATTGACAGTCGAGGGAAACTGCTAGGGGAGGGAGGGGCATACCTCATCAACAAGGGTACCTGCATGATCAATGTTTGTATTCCTAACCCTGAAATGTACAGTGCATCTTTATAATAAAAATTAAAAAAAAATAGTAAAAACAAAAGTTCCCATTATTATATATGAAAAAGAATATCTGTATACAAGCACCACAGAACATACAAAAAGAAAAAAAAGCGCTCTATGTACCACACTCCATCATCACAGCAGAGACTGCCATTTGTTGAGCACACGTGGCCCCCACATGGGTGTGGGTGGGCCTCTTGCATGCCCTTTAATTCTCAAAGAGCCCACAGGTAGGACTACTGCCTTAGTCCGTCTTGTGCTGCTATAACAGGACACATATTTATGACTGGAATAACAGCATTCAACTTAATGTGCCATCAATTGTTTACCCATTCCCCTCTTGTTGGACACATAGACTGTTTCCATGTTTTGCTCATTTTAAACAGTTGTGAACATCTCCCAGCATGTGACCTTTTCTTTCTTTCACATTTTGGGGGTACATCTCTTTAGACAAGTGTCCTTAAGTCAAGATGTATGTGTGGGGGCTCCCAAGGCATTTCCAGAATTGCTTCCTAAGAGGGATGTGTGATTTCATGTCATCATAAGCCATATATGTGCACGATTGCTTCCCTGTCACCGTGGGAAACACTGAGGATTAGCATTGAAAATATTTTAAAATTTAATATAGGAAAAGGTTGTCTCTCTTTTCCCTTCTTTTCTTTTCTTTTTTCTTTCTTTCTTTCTTTCTTTTTTGAGTTGGAGTCTCACCATGTTGTTCAGGCTGGAGTGCAGTGGCACACTCATGGTCTTCCCAGCATTGACCTGCTGGGCTCTGGCGATCCTTCAACCTCAGCCTTCCAAGTAGCCGGAACTACAGGCATACACTACCATGCTCGGCTAATTTTTTGATTTATTGCAGAGACGAGGTCTTACTAAGTTGCCTGGGCTGGTCTCGAGCCTGCAGGCTCAGGCAATCCACTCGCCTTGGCCTCCCAAAGTGCTGGGATGACAGGCTGAGCCTCTAAGCCTGGCCGTCTCTTATTTCCATTGACATTTTGTCTATGATCACCCTTTATGCTTTTGGATGTTCTCTTGTCTTGGGGGTAATTTCCATGTTGTTTCAGGAATGTGTATTCTGCCCTGTTTGCTGCCTAACACTGTGCTGAGCATCCAGTGAGCATTGGACACATTTTCTTGTTTGACAAACTATATTGGGGATAATGCCATGTGCTCCAAACCTGCTTTATTTTGCTCCTGGGCACTCAGCTAGATTGTCCATCCCAGCCCCTTGTATATATGGGCGGGAAGCAATCAGTGCTCCCTCTAGGCTTGACCATAAAAATCTCGCCTGTAGGATTCGCTGCATTTTCATCTTCTGCACTAGCCTCAGTGGCCACGTGCTGGAGATGGTGAAGTCCTAGCCTGGAAGGAGCATCGATCCCTAAATGACTGCATGGAACAGAGCGGAGGTTCTCCCATCCCTCCCCTGTGCACACCACACCAGGACAGCAGTGATCAACAGATCTCCATTAAGTTAGGCCTCTGAAATTTTGGGGTCATTCAGAAATTTAAAAAATTATTTGCTTATTTATTTTTTCAGAGATAGGATCTCACTTTGTCACCCAGGTTGGAATGTAGTGGTGTGATCATAGCTCACTGCAGTCTCAAATTCCTGGGTCCAAGCGATATTCCTGCCTCAGCCTCCTGAGTAGTTGGGATCACAGGCCCACACCACTACATCCAGTTAATTTTTTTTAGAGGTTGTGTGTGTGGGGAGGTCTCACTATTTTGCCCAGGCTAGTCCTGAACTTCTGGCCTCAGGCAATCCTGCCTTGGTCCATTTTATAAAATAGCAGCTAGTTTTCATTATTCACCCTAAAACATGTACCAACCATTAGCAGTTGGGAGCTCTAAGTCTCTATTTTGACTTTCAAATTGTGCTTTCAAGCACATATTCTTAAGTATACTCAGTTTGCTATTCCGTCAGTATGTTACTGAAAGTTCTTGAGATGCAGACAATAGAAAAAAAATCTGAGTATCTGCAGAGGAACATAAATTGCTCTACCAAAAAGACACCTGCACACATATGTTCACTGTAGCACTATCACAATAGCAAAAATAGGGAACCAGTTCAGATGCCCATCAAAAGTGGACTGGAGCCGGGCTTGGTGGTTCAGCCTATAAACCCGCACCTTGGGAGGCTGAGGTGAGTGAATTGCCTGAGCCCGCGGGTTTGAGACCCGCC
>NW_007033778.1:330045-338649 GCF_000164805.1 Carlito syrichta
TCCAGTCTGGGCGACAGAGTGAGACTCCAACTCAAAAAAAGAAAGAAAAAAAAAAAAGAAAGTGGGCTGGATAAAGAAAATGTGGTACACTTACATGGTGGAATACTATGCAGCCATAAAGAACAAAATCATGTCCTTTACAGCAACATGGATGCAGCTGGAGACCATCATTCTAAGTGAACTATCACAGAAGCAAAAAACGGAACAGTGCATTTTGTCACTCATAAGTGGGCCCTAAACACTGGGCATGTGGGCATAAAGGTGGGAACCACTGACCCTGGCACTGCAAAAGGGGTGAGGGAGAGAAGGCACAGTCCCTTATCCATGGGATCCATGTGCACTTCCAGGCGGAGAGGGGGGCTTGCTAGAAGCTCAAACCTTACTTGAATGCAACTTACTTATGTAGCACATCCTCACATGTATCCCACAACTCTAAATAATACCTGGATACCTTAATCAAAAGGAGCTTTATTGGAAGGCTGTTGGGGGAACACCATAGAAATAAGGCTGAACAGACAGAAGTCAGGCAATTTCAGAGCACCTTGGTAGCAGTGCAGCGCAGAGAGTAGGGATGGAAGTCAGCTGCCTGGGTTTCTGACTCTACCACATACCAGCTATTGGGCTATTTAACAGCTTTCTGCCTTGGTTTTCTCATCTGCAAAATGGAAATATGATGTATCTCAGCATTCTGGTAAAATTCAAATGGGTTGATATATAAAAGGTACTTGGAAGGGCTTGGGAAACTTCGACCATTCACCCACGTACCACTGCTGGAGTGACAGACCTTCAATCACTTCACCCTTGAATTCTGTTTCTCAAGATCACAGTTCAGTGAGGGAGTCTAATCAGCCGAGCTGTGGTCATGTGGGGCAATGCAAGAAAGGCTGTGATGGGAGGAGCCTCCAGGGACCTCTCTGCCTTCCATAGTGGGGGAACAGACACCTGGATTATCCACCCTAAAAAACTGAACAAAGGCAAAGTGAAGGCCAGGCACAGTGGCTTATGCCTGTAATAGCAGCGCTTTGGGAGGCCGAGGTGGGAGGATCACTTGAGGCCAGGAGTTCAAGATCAGCCTGAGCAACATAGGAAGGTCCTGCCTCTACAAAAACAAAATGATGGCACATGCCTATAGTCATAGCTACTTGGGAGGCTGAGGTGGGAAGATGACTTGATCCCTGGAGTTTGAGCTGCAGTGATGGCACCACTGCACTCCAGTCTGGGTGACAGAGTGAGTCACTGCCTCTAAAAACACAAAGGGGAATGAGGTGCTAGGCGGGGGAGGGGAAATGGATCCTCAGGAATTAAAGAGAAATAAATACTCCAGTCTTGCCATCTTCTTTTACACGTGTTTGTACCTTATCTCACTTTCTTATCACTTTATTTTCTTTCTCTTCATTGCAACCTGCAGCTGAAAGTTAAAATGGAAGTGTTGCGAGGGTTCAGGGACTGACTTTTGGCTTCTGTCTGGATGTCTGGTATGAAGAGACACCTAGGCAATTGGCTCTGTCATTGTGCAGATTTGCAAGTGTGGTGTGCTCCCCCCACCCAGCTCGGCTGAGTGGCAGCATCACTCAGCGCAGTGATGGGTTCCCTGGAGAAAAGGGCTGTGTTTTCATTTATTTCAGGTTGCAGTAAAAACAAGTGGAAAAAGCAACCACTGCCTTCCAGGATGATGTGATGAAAGCAAAGCCAAGTTGCTGAACTTAGCCAACTGGAAAAAAAAAAAAAGTAAGCTTTGTTGCCATTCAGTTATAAATATTTAGTAATTTCTATCATGATTTCCCCTTTTATTTCATGGTTTATTCTGAAGGATGTTTTTTATTTTCCATACATACGCTTGTGTTTAGCGGTCTTCTTGCTGTTGATGTCTAATTTTGTTGCATTATGGCCAGAAAAATGTGGTCCGGACAATGTCAACTGTGCAGTGAGATTTCCTTATGGACTAATATGTGGCCAGTTTTTTATTTTTTGCAAATGTACCGTATTGTATTGAAGAGGAACGTGGATTATCTGTTTTATTAGGAAATAATTTTTATATACATATATATGATAATCAAGGCTAGCGGTGTAATTGAAGTCTAGCTTCTTTTTCTGTCTGCTAGACCTCTTAAAACCTTAGGATGTTAGTCAGGATAACAATCAACAATGCTGCTGGGACAAACAAACCCTGAAATCTCAGAGGTTTAACATGCATATCACAGTCTAGGTCAGGGCAAGGGCTCTCCTTATGGCTCCTCCCCATCAATATTTAAGAGATCTTGTAGATTTTCATCTTGTAATTCTGCTGTCTCAGTTTTTCACTTGTAGTCATAGGGATGGAGGGGAGAGGAATCATGAAAAACCCACACTTGCTTCTGATGACCTTGAACTAGAAGTGATGTGATTTCTTACATTCCTAGGGGTGGAAATGCAGGTCCAACCTACCTGCAAGGGAAGCTGGGAAATGTCTCTTTGCATGTTCAGAAAGAGGAATGGTGTGCTAAAAATTTCTTTTTCTCCTCCTCCTCCTCCTCCTCCTTCTTCTTCTTCTTCGTCTTTTTCTTTTGAGTCAGGGTCTCACTCTGCTGCCTAGGCTGGAATGCTGTAACATGATCACAGTGATTATTGCTTGCAGCAACTCTGACCTGGGCTCAGGTGATCCTTCCATCTCAGCCTCCCAAGTAGCTGGAACAAGAGGTGCATGCATCCACACCTGGCTAATTTTTTGATTTTTTTTTTATAGAGATGAGATTTGCTATATTGCCCAGACTAGTCTCAAACTCCTGGGCTCAAGCAATCTGCCTGCCTCAGCCTCCCAAAGTGCTGGGATTACAGGCGTGAGCTATCATGACCAGCCAACATTTCTTAGGCTTATTGGCTATTTCTCTGTCTTTCCATCAACGTTCTCAGTTTCTGCTTATATAGTTCCAGGCAATGTTGTTTGGTGTATTTAGCTTGCTGATTATTGTATCTTGGCAAAGCAGTCAAGGTTCCTATCAGTATGAAGGAAAAGTATTTCATAGATAGATGAGGTCAGGGAATGTTAATATTTTCAAGGGTCCTTCTATGCCTCCATTTTACAGACAAGAGCATCCAAGTCCTACTAGAGGGAGGAAGTCATGGGTCTCACTAATGAGTGCAGACTGGAGACCAACATGCAATAACTTTACCTTCCTCTCATCTGGTCCTTCTCCCTCGACCTCCACTCTACTGATTTCTTCACTTGCTCTGTACAAACCTCCTGATGCTAAGTACATAAAGATGGTGACTAGCCTGAGTATCTCCAGAAAGTCCTTTCCTAGTTGGCACGGGGAACAGGAAATCTCAGAGGACAAAACATCAAGTAGTAGCACTTCTGTGAATGGCTCCCAAATTAGTCCCTGTACCTTGTCTTTTCTTTCTTTCTTTTTTTAATGAAGCACAGTTGCAGGAAACACACTTAACCTGAGATGAAGCATGTATTAGAGAAAGGTTCTCTCTGTAGCATTATCTATTACTCTAATGAGCATGAAAAAGGGGAGAGGGGACTGTTCTCTCTTGCTATTATTACTTCCACTATGGAGTTGACATACACAAGCTCATTATTGCGTTATGTTTTATTCAACAAAATAACTTTAATGCTGTAGCTTAAATTGAATTCGCTAAAACATCTTTATCTCCAGCATAATGTGCCTCAAGTGTCTTCTTGGTGCCTGCATTTTCTCCGGAATTATAGTGCTGAAGCTATGGAAATGGTGAAATTATATGCAATCTGCAGAACAATGTGGCCATAACGTGGTAATTGGCCTTTCACATAATTAAAGGAACATTTCCTCATCAGAGCGGTTCCATCAGAGACCCAAAGGCTATCGTTGTACAAATCATCCACTTAGGAAAACCTTTATTCCCAGTGGCCTATAAAAATCTGGTTATGTAAATAGACTTACTTATTCAGTAACATGAATGGCTCCTCACAGTTAAAAACAAATCAAGGTGATTGACCCAAAATCTGTCTCCTCCGTGACCCAGCGTCATTTTTATGACTGTTGGGAGTCTTTTGACTCTTCCACAGCTGAATGAGGATGGGGGAAGGGAATCTCAAAAACCAACAACCTGTATTCCCAGTCTATTAATCAACAGAAAAATCACTTCGACTGGGTTAGAGTCTTGTACCTGCCAGGAAGACTCTCAAAGACAATGAAATTGACTTCTACACTTGACATGACACCCCTTGAGTCAGATTAGATTCTTGTTTGATAGACACTTGTCAAAAAATTGTTACAGGGTCTGTGTAATAGCTGAATCTCTCTCTTTTTTTTTTAATTCAAAGTTGTATTAGACATTTTCACTAAGGCCTTCCCAGCAATTATTTTATTTTGAATGTGGTCTTTAGGTACGGTCCTGAATAACTCACACTGAGGAACCTCCAGCCAGAGTTTTATGGGAAACTGCCTGATGGCTGGTTGATTTTACTCACGACACTCTTCCCTTCATCTGTCCCTATGTTCTATCCTCCTTTCTCTGCACCTTCTTCAGAGGGGATTCACTTATTCCCAAGGTCCTTAAATCTTTATTTTTGTAATGCAGCAACCCCAGATCTGAGAGGGCTTGCATGTAAGGTTCTTCACATGTTCCAAAGAAGCCACCCAGAGGTCAAGCGGGGAAAGACATCGGTTTATTAGAACTTCCGGGAGGCACTGATGGCGGCTGGTCAGTGAAGAAAGAATCCACACACCATGGGGTAGTACAGCAAACAGTTTTATAGTCAAGCAAGTGAATCACTCACTGTGGTTACATGGTGGTTACAATCACAGTAAGGTGCGGCCCACATTGTTCTCAGCTCTGCCTTGTCACCTGCACCCCATGACTTCTTACTGGGAATATGCATATCCTGCAGAGACCAGCCTTGGCCAGGGGCTGCTCCCTGGGGGAGGGGCAGAAAGAAGCTAGATACAGGGGAAGAGTCAATAGGAACAGTTTCCATTCTGGAATTCTCTGTATAACTCCGGGCTAATACATGCAGCTGCCTACTGGTCACCTCCACCTGGATGTCCCTCTTGCACTGACCTTAGCTTACCTTTTCTCTCCTGATTGCCTCTCCTGTCTGAGCTCACCAGGTGAGACTCATACCTCCGTCCTCCAAGCTTCCAAAAGACCTGAGTGCCAGCCGGAATTCCTCCCTCCTTCTCGGTCAAGTTAGATCCCCCTCTCCTCTCCATCTGCATTGCCACAGCCTGGGTCCAGACCACCATCTTGTTTCACTTGGTGAACTGTAGCCTCCTTACTCAGTCTCCTCGCCTTGCATCCCTCCTGCAGCCAGACTGCTCTTTGGACAGCACAGAGTGGACCACCACTCTCCTGCCTGGAGTATCTCCTGGCTCCTGTATCTACAGGATAAACATGGACAAGAACTTTTATGATTTGGCTCCCCTGTATCTCTACTTTCTTCAATTTTTTTTTTGAGTTGGAATCTCGCTCTGTTGCTCAGGTTGGAATGAGCACAGCTCACCACAGCCTCAACCTCCTGGGCTCAAGCAGTCCTCCCACTCAGCCTCCCAAGTAGCTGGGACTACATGCACGTGCCACCATGTCTGGTATTAAAAAAATTTTTTTTTGTAGAGACAAGCTCTCACTGTTTCCCAGACTGGTTCTGAACTCCTGACCTCAAGAAGTCCTCCTGCCTCAGTCTCCCAAAGTGTTAGGATTACAGGCATGAGCCACTGTGCCCAGCCTCCTCATTCCTTATTCTTACAATTGTATGAGTGTCTGAGCATCTCAAACAACCAACTTTCAATCTTTGACACGTTCTTCCCTCTGCTGCGAACAATCTTCCAGTCCCCTCCTTACTCATCAGGCTGACTCCTGTCATTTCCTAGTCTTCAGCTTCTACATGTCCCAGTGCCCCATGGGCACCATCACCACAGATCTTACCCCTCTGAGTTGCAGATGACATTTCTTTTGTTGCTTATTTTCCTAATTGAACACAAGCCTCATTGAAGAGAGGACCTGTGACCTTTGCTGCCGTGCTCCCAGGACCTGACATGTGACTCAGGGCTCTGAGGCTTGCTCTGGGGCTGTGCACACATGTTCAGACATGGTAGGACATATTTTCTAGCCTCTCGTCTGAGCTGGCTTGGGGAAAATCCAGCAGGCACTTTTCCAAGGATAAAACAGAAGGCTAGCCGAAACCTGGAGCCCTTCAACATCTGGCTATTAGAATCCCCTGGGAAGCTTGGTAAAAACGCAGGCTGGGTCTGGCTCACGCTTGCAATCCCAGCACTCTGGGGGGGGCTGAGGCGGGAGATTCGCTTGAGCCCAGGAGTTCAAGACCAGCCAGAGCAATGTAGCCAGACCTCACCTCTATTAAAAAAAAATGCAGGCTCCTGGGGCCTGGGCTTAAAGAGCCAGTGGGCTGCTTTACCTTCAGGGACAATCCGGAATCCTACCCGTCTCTGGCCCCAGCCTGGTCTGAGCCATGTAGACCCCCACCCGGGCAGCTCCCTGCTGGTCTCCTTGCTTCTGCCCTTGCCCTCTTGCTGCCTATCCTCCTTCAGGGTGAGGCTTTTACAAGAGAAGCTGGGTCATGTCAGTCCTCTGTTTACGAGCCTCCCATCCTCACTCAGGCCTGAAGCGAGTCCCCGCGATAACAGACAAGGCTCTGCAGGATGCAACCCCAACTGCCTCCTCTCTGTCCTCATCTCCTCCTTGTGTCTCCTTCACTCTCCCACTCCAGCTCCAGTGGCCCCTTCACTGTCCCATGTCTACGCCAGGCCTGCCCTGCCTCAGGGCCTTTGCACTTGCTGTTCTCTCTGCCTGAATGCTGTTCCCCTAGACCTTCGCATGTCTCTGTCTCTCTCTTCAGCTCTCTGCTTACACGTTATCCCTCGGTGAGCCCTTTCCAGCCTCCCTGTCTGAAACTGCAAGGTCCACAGCTCAGCTCCACCCTCACCCCCATCTCCCTATCTCATTTGCTCCTTCACTTTTATCTCTAACACATAAACACATAAATTATTTACTTATTTTCTTTTCCTCCCACTAGAATGTCAACTCTAGGAGGGCAGGATTTTTGTCTGTTTTGCTCACTGTTATATCTTCAGCACCCAGAACAGTGCTTGGCACATGCCATTCAACTTACCGCCAGCTGCTTGCAGTCCCAGCTACTTGGGAGGCTGAGGCAGGAGAATCGCTTGAACCCAGAAGTTTGAGTCCAGCCTGGGGAACATAGTGAGACCTCATCTTAAAAGAAAAAAAGAAAACAAATCAGAATCCTCTCCAACTTGCCATTTTAACTATTTGAAGATGTACAACTCAGTGTCACTAAGTACATGCACAGTGTTGTGTAGCCACCACCACTAGCTAGTTTCAGAACTTCGTCATGCCCTAAAGAAACCCATACCCACCCAACAGTCACTGCCTCCCCCTTCCCACCCCTGCCAGCCACTCACCTGCTCCCTGTCTCTATGGCTTTGCCTATCCTGGACCAACTGCATCAGTGGAATCACAGTACACAGCCTCTGTGTCTGGCTTCTTTCACTCAGTACCATGTTTTCAAGGTCTGTCAGTGTAATGGAAGCTACATGTTATTTTTTTATCTTTTTTTTTGAGTTGGAGTCTCACTCCGTCGCCCAGACTGGAGTGCAGTGGCCGCTCCCGGCCCCCGCAGCCTCGATCCACTGGGCTCTGGCGATCCTGCCGCCTCAACCTTCTGAGTAGCCGGAATTACAGGTGCGCGCTACCACGCCCGGCTGATTTTTGATTTATTGTAGAGATGAGGTCTCGCCAAGTTGCCCAGGTGGGTCTCGAACCCGGGGGCTCAGGCAATCCACTCACCTGGGCTTCCCAAAGGCCTGGGATGACAGGCTGAGTCACCGACGGCTGGAAGCTACATTTTAAAGACGCTCCCCTTCCAGGGGTTTTGATGCAGAAGGACCTGCCACCCCCTCCCACCTTGCTCCTCCCCCCTCCCTCTCTCTCTCCCTCCCTCCCTCATCTCGCTCTCTGTACCCCCCTGTCTCTCTCCCCCCCCTTTCCCTCCCTCCTCCTCCCTCCTTCTTCCTCCTCCCCTCCTCCCTCTTCACAGATGCCCCCGGGACAAGCCTCTTCAGACTGCACCTGATCTGAATCCTTGGGCCTCTGTCCTCACCACTTGCCTTTGCTGGGAGGGCCCCGTGGCCGCCCCCAGACGTTGCTCCCTCACTTGCCTTAGTTCTCGAAGGTCACCCAGGGAGCAGGCCGCTTCTCTCTGCACCCACTGGCAGAAGGATTTCCAGGCTTTGGGGAAAGAATACATGATTTGGATCCCAGCTCACCACTCGCTAGCTCTGCGGGCTTGGGGGAGCTCCTAAACCTCTCCGAGATCTGTTCCTCCTGTGACTCGGGGACAGCAGAGTCGCCCGCCTCACAGGGCTTCCGCGAGGCCCACTTTCCCAGTCCCAGCAACCCACCCAGGTGGCGTACAAGGTTGCAGCCCACGGCTGGGGAAAGACACGCTATCCCCGCCAGAGACTCCAAGACGCTGAACCGAAATCCGCCCGGAAGCCAGTTTTCTCCTCTCAGTCCAGTGTCACCGGGGGGCTAGCGGGGCAGGGCTGGCGACCACCTGGGGCGCAGAGAGGCTCTGCAGCGACCCCCGGGCTTGGCGGGCCC
>NW_007033778.1:339036-364570 GCF_000164805.1 Carlito syrichta
AGCGCCGCCACGGCCCCCGCGCACCGCCACGCGGTGGCAAGGGTCCCGTGGCGTAGACGCGAAGTGCTTCCCGAAGGGGCCGGGCGGAGTGGCGGCAGCCTGAAGAGCGGCCCAGCCCCCGGGAGCGACCCGGCGCAGGCACTGCGGCTGCCGCACCCGGCAGCCGGGGGGGGCGTCTTGGCGGAGCCCCGCGCCGGGACCCTCGTGGAGACGCAGGCAGAAGCCGCCCTTGCCGCCGCCTCTGCTGAACTGCGCCGCCTTCTCGCCCGCCTCTCCTTCCAGAAGTGCTTCCAGCCACGACGTGACCAAGGCCGTTCCCCGCTGCGCCTTGGACCCGGCTCCCAGCAAGGGGTGGGGGAAATCCTTGATGAAACCACCTTACAAGGCTGTTGGGAGGATTCTGGCTAGCCCCCTCGAGGTGTTTGCATTTTTCAATTGGTTACTAGTTATCTCAAATGGGTTTCTAATTAGCAGGGCTTCAGGCATTGTAAGGAAATGAAGTGAAAATATGTAAAGATTGTGAGGGGAAGACTCCCTCCCCCGTGTCTGCCGCAAGAGTTGGCTTTTACTTTTCCTAGTTTCTTCTTTTTTTTTTGAGTCTGGTGACTTTTAAAAACTCTCCGTGGGGTCCCTGGGACTTACTGGGTGTTTTTTCTCTTTTTTGAGATGGAGTCTCATTCTGTCGCCCAGGCTGGAGTGCAGGGGCATGCTCATGGCTACAGCAGCCTGGACCTGCTAGGCTCAGGTGAAGCTTCTGCCTCAGCCTCTGGAGTAGCTGGGACTGCAGGAGCACGCCACCACACCTGACTACTTTTTTAATTTATTTATTGCAGAGATGAGGTCTCGCCAAGTTATCCAGACTGTTCTCAAACCCCGGGGCTCAGGCAATCCTCTCGCCTCCACCTCCCAAAGTGCTGGGTGACAGGCGTGAGCCATCATACCTGGCCTGGGGGTAGTTGTTTTTAAGTTGGGGCTTGTCAGCGAGGACAGGCTGGTGAATCCTTGCCCTGAACTGTTTGCTGTGATAGGTCGTTGTCTCCAAAGATGGCTGCAATGTCACCTCCCATCCCATGGATTCTTTCTTTTTTCCTTGTCAGTAAAATCTTTTATTTGGTTTATATTTTAAATGTAATTTTAAAAACTTATAAGTCAGAAAATTTGATCACATTAAAGGAAGGAGAAACTCAGAGATAATATTCATTTAAAGTAAGTCAAAATTGGTGTTTCTCATCATATTTCAGTTGCAGAAGGCAGTGAAGGACTCTGACTAGGTGTCTGCTGGTTTCTGCAGTCTCTATAAGATCTTTTCACCATCAGTTTTTTTTTTAGAAAGCATGCATGGCTCTTCTTCTGTTGATATCTCTCTTGATTTGGGAAAAAGAACACACAGGACAGCAAAGGGTTGCCATAAAGTTGTCATAAATAGATCCAGGGATGCCGTATTGGGTCTGGTAGAGGGTCCTCATGGCAATGGTCATCCCACACAGACAGCATTCATTCATGCCAGAAGCCACTGGGCACCCAAGGCACATGAAACAAAACGTGCTGTAGAGACAGACTCCGCAGTCGCTGAAGCAGTCACACAGGCTTGTTTGCCAGTTGGAATTTTAGGGGGCAGGACCACTCCCCAGTTGGGCCACAATGACCACTGGATGAGCTTGCATTTCCAATGCAGGGTCCTCCAAGCTCTGGCAATAAACAAACAGGAGTCTTCTGAGCTGGAAACGTCTGGCGGCCTGGGAGAGACTCTCACCACAAAAACAAAACAAAACAACCCCCCCCCCCCAAAAACACCCCATGGGTTCTTCTAGAAGCTTGTCACAACCCTGTTGAAAGGTGGAGTACGAGTCTCTGCCTCTGGAATCTGAGCAGGCTTGAGACTGTTTCCACAAAGAGCATGCAGTTGCTGAGTCTATGGAAGGGATCCCCAACTCCCTGGGCCATGGACCAGTACTGGTGAGCAGTGGAGGTGAGCAGCGGTGGGAGAGCAAGCTTCACCTGAATTCACAGCCACTCCTTATCACTTGCATTACTGCCAGAGCTCTACCTCCTGTCAGATCAGCATGGCATTAGATTCTCATAGGAGCATGAGCCCTTTGGTGATCTGTGCATTGTGAGGGATCCAGGTTGCCCGCTCCTTGTGAGAATCTAATGCCTGATGATCTGAGGGGGAGCTGAGGTGGTGATGCTAGTGCTGGGGAGTGGCTATAAATACAGATGAACATAAACAGCGAGGTTGGAATGCACAGAGACCATAATAGATCAATTGCTTGCAGATTTATGTCAAAACCCTATCAGTGAGTGGCAAGCGAGTTGATGTCCTTCAGGTGGACAGCTGTATCTGGTGGCAGGCTTTAAGTCAGAATCTGACACTTATTTTAGTCCATGCGTGGCCCACCCATTATTTTATTTACTACTTCTGTCCATGCCTCTTTTTAATGGTAAGTTGTAGAATTATTTTATTATATATCACAAGGTAATAGTAGTAGAAACAAAGTACACAATAAGTGTTATGTGCTTGAGTCATTCCCAGTCCCCATTCTGGTCCATGGAAAAATTGTCTCCCATGAAAGTGGTCCCTGATGCCAAAAAGGTTGGGGACTGCAGGTCTGTGGGATGTTGGGGCTAAGTGAGGAAGGCCATGCAGCCTCCTCCTGGCTCTCTTTGGATGCTGGGTCTCGGAACCTGGCCACCATGCTGTGAGGAAGCCCAAGCAGCCCTTGGCAAGACCGTGTAGACAGGAGCCAAGGCCTGTGGCCCACAGCCCCAGCTGGGCTCTCAGGAGACACTAGCCTCGACCCTCCGACAGCATGGAAGATTTACCTTGAGAGTGAATCCTCCAGGTCCCGGTGAAGATATCGCAGGCGATGCTGTGAAGGACAGAAAGAAATGCTCCTTGTGAGCCCTGCCCAGAGTGCAGACTTGTTGGCAGAATGAGTGATTTGACTTGATTTGTTTTGCTTTCTTTTCTTTCTTTTTTTTTTTTTTTTTTGAGTTGGAGTCTCACTCTGTCGCCCAGACTGGAGTGCAGTGGCCGCTCCCTGCCACCACAGCCTTGCCTGCTGGGTGCCGGCGATCCTTCTGCCTTAGCCTTCCAAGTAGTGTTTTGCTTTCTTTCAGAGACAGGGTCTTGCTCGTTGTCCAGGCTGGAGTGCAGTGGTGTGATCATAGCTCACTGCAGCCTTGAGCTCCTGGCCTCAAATGATCCTTCCACTTCAGCCTCCTGAGTAGCTAGGATTACAGGTGTACCCCGCCACACCTGACTAATTTTCTTCTCCTCCTTCTTTGTCTCCTTATTCCTCCCTCCTCCCTCCTTCCTCTTCCTCCTCCTTCTACTTCTTTTTCAGCTACAGGGTCTTGCTATGTTGCCCAGGCTGATACTGAACGCCTGGCTTCAAATGATCCTCTCACTTTGGCCTCCCAAAGTGCTGGGACTACAGGTGTGAGCCATAGTGCCCTGCCAAAGGATGTATTTTTTAAACCACTACATTTCAGGATAGTTTTTCATGCAGCACTAGATAACCAGAACCTCTACTTTGCATAAAGCCCCTGCTCTGTGGAGCAGTGAAGAGGACTCTGAAGTCAGAACGCTTGTGTTCAAATCCCCTGTCTACCTTGCATCATCTAGGGAACTTATGGCAAATTCCTTAACCTTATGTTTCTCAGATTTCTACCTGCAAAATAGGAATGGTAATAATGGCATCTACCTCATGGATACCATGAGGATATACATAGTTAAAAATTTTTTTAATATCGATTAATTTTATTAATTTTTTAAGAGTGGAGGTCTTGCTATATTGCCCAGACTGGACTTGAACTCCTGGGCTCAGCCTCTCAAGTAGCCATGACTACAGGTGCATACCACCATGGCTAGCTGGGATATACATAATTTGGATGGGTGATGCTGTCCCATGGATGTGAATTCCTCTATACATATTTGTGGAATTCCAGTTATATGCTAGGCTATGGCAGGCACTGGGAAGACAGTAGTGAGTAAAACAGTCATGGTCCCTCCCTCCTGGAGCTCAGTCTAATGGGGCACATGGTTCTTAAACAAATCAGCCAGTCAACGTGACCAATTATGATAGCTTTTCTAAGGAAATGTTACTTAGGTTGGGACTTGCATGAGGGGTGGGCTTTGGCCAACTGGAAGGCCCGGGACAATTACAGGAAAAGGCCCTGATGCAGGCAAGCAAGGACTTGGATCCCAAATCTGGCTTCACTCAATGCATTGCCCTCTTGCATCTGTTTTCAGGCGTCCGTAAGTGTTTCCTCCTGGCAAGCATCTAAATGGGTTTTGATTTTTTTTTTTTTTTTTTTGAGTTGGAGTCTCACTCTGTCGCCCAGACTGGAGTGCAACGGCTGCTCCCAGCCACCGCAGCCTTGACCTGCTGGGCTCTGGCGATTCTTCCACCTCAGCCTTCCGAGTAGCCGAATTACAGGCATGCGCTACCACGTCCGGCTAATTTTTTATGATTTATTGTAGAGATGAGGTCTCGCCTGCCCAGGCGGGTCTCGAACCCGCGGGCTCAGGCAATCCACTCACCTCAGCCTCCCAAAGGCATGGGATTACAGGCTGAGCCACCGAGCCCGGCTGGTTTTGATTCCTTTTTATAGGATTGTACCAAAGCCTGCTGTTTGAAATATTCTTGGGGCTGCTGGCTCTGAAAGCAAAAGACGACGGACACAAGGAAGGGTGTATCGGTCAAGAGTCTTGGCTAGCCTTGTCTATGAAGCGAGAAGAGGGCTCGCCAGAAGGTTTCTGGGGACTCACAGGATCCACAGGACCAGGCTTGAGGAGTGGGCAGGAATGTGGGAGGCTGGACCCATCCGGTTGGAGCTATCCAAGGGACAGAACTGTCCTTGGTCTTGCAACCCTCCCTCGAGCATCAGCGCTCTATAGCAGCATCTGACTGGCTGAGTCCAGGTCTTGTGTGATGGCCTGTGGCACCAGGAAAGCTCTGGTCCCTCTGGCTTCATGGGTATTTGGGGAGGGGGCTGGCTGTGGGGAATAGGCTTTGGGCTTTGCTTCCAGCCAGGGACTTCCCAAAGACAGATCAGGATGCTGGGAGGTGCTGGCCACAGACCAGCACATGGCCACTCTTGCTTCCTTCTTGGAAGGCTTTTCTTGGAGAGCGAGAGGGTGGCTGTGCTCCCTGGCCCCACTGGCTTCCTTGAGAGAAGCAGTGACCCCGGAATGCATGTTTGCATTTTCTCCACCTTCTCCCCCCGGTGGGAGGCTCTGGCAGGGTCCAAGGTCTCCGGCTGACCAGGAGGCGAGTGCTGGCCTCATTCCCAGACAGCGACTTTGCACGATGATGTTCTCACATGACATCACCACTTTGGACTCCATCCTGATTCACTTGTGGCTTTTACAGCTGTGGCTTCTTGACTTGAGTGCACAGCATTTGTGTAGCCTCAGGGCTGGCCTTCCTCATTTCTCCCCTGCTCCTGTACTTTCATTTCACTGGAGGGAAACCAAAATATGTGCTCTCTTGGGCCCAGTGCACAGGCCTTGGCTCTGAACTTGAGATAGACAATTGTGATCCTTTGTCAGTACAGGAGTAGGAGTAGATATGGCCACAATAAAGGCACTGTGGGCCTCCCTGGAGTGGGCTGATGGAGAAAATCAGAGAGATTGAGCAGAAGTGGGGCTGGGGAAACTGAGTCAGCCTTCATGAGAGGGTGGTGTCTTCCAGCATCCTCAGTTACCGTGTGCAGAGAGGGTGGAGGAGATGGGTGAGCTTTGGGCTGGTGGCCACATCCAAGGGGGTCCAGCCATGGGCATGGGACCCACAGCCACATGTCCACAAGTGTGAAACAATGCTGATCCTTGTCCCAGTTTGGTGGTCCAAGAGTTGGGGAACAGTTTCCATCAGTGCCTGAAGGTGTGGGTGTGGATGGCAGCGTCCAGTCCCTTGGGGGGCACAGGGCATCTGGACAGAGGAGCATCCTGTCATCTCAGCTTCAGAATCCAAAAGAACTCTCTTGGAATCCTGGCTATGCCATTGGCTTGGTGAACGTGACTTAATTTCTCTGAATGTTAGTTTTATCTCTGAATTGGAGATGACCGAGAATTTATAGAATTCATTGGAGATGACCATAGAATTCCTAGGTTATTGAGCAGATGAGATGCGGTGCTGCTTGCTGGGCTCCCAGCACCATTCCTGGCACCTGGAAGAACTCCAGTACCATGGCTATTGTTAATACCAGAGAGGCCATGGCTGGGCTGGCATGCCAGTGGATTCCCAGGCTGACCCCAGGACACTGCAAATGATTCTGCAGCAGCAAGGTGGCTTCCAGGATCCATGCTTGGGGCACCCTGCACTTGCTGGCCCCAGGAGTGTTGATCTTGATGCCTACCTAGCCCAAGACTGCCAGCTCCCTCTAACATGGTGGCCACGACATCTCACCTTCCCCATTCTTCAGACTCCCCTCCTCTGGGACCTCTCCTCTGAGTTCTTTCCCTGTGCCTAGAGTCTTTGGATACCCAACTTGCTTTCCTGCCTCCCAGGAGGCTGCTTCTTTTTAGGAAGGCCATTGGCTAATGGTGTCCACCATCAGCATCAAGCCTGTGTTCCCAGATGTCAACCCCAGGCAGCCCAAGGAAGGTAGTCAGGGACTCCCAATTGCCTGATTTCCTGGGCTGGGGTCAGCTTAGGGATGGGAGGAATGGGCATGTAGTCTTCCCCAGTGCCTGTGATGGAGAAGGAGGGCTAGACAGGGATCAACAACCTTTGTTCTTGGCTGGTGAGCTTCTTGGTCTTTTTTTTTTTTTTGAGTTGGAGTCTCACTCTGTCGCCCAGACTGGAGTGCAGTGGCTGCTCCCGGCCACCGCAGCCTTGACCTGCTGGGTTCCGGCGATCCTTCTGCCTCAGCCTTCCAAGTAGCTGGAACTACAGGTACCCGCTACCACGCCCAGCTGAGTTTTTTGATTTATTGTAGAGATGAGGAATAACCAAGTTGCTCAGGCGGGTCTCGAACCTGCGGGCTCAGGCAATCCACTCACCTCAGCCTCCCAAGTCGCGGGATTACAGGCTGAGCCACCGAGCCTGGCTACTTCCTGGTCTTTTAATACTAGAGTGTTCTTTGGGAGGTCTGATTCTTAGGCAGAGGAAAGTTGGAGGAGAGAAGGGAGGTCTGGCCACCATGGGTACAGAGGACCTGTGAAAACATGTGAGCGTTGACTTTAGTACAGGCCAGAGTGATGGGTGTCTTGTCTCTCTCTCGTTTTGGGGCGTTCTTCCAGGGTTCTGCATTGAATGCATTGAAGCAGAGAAGAATGTCCTAACTGATGTATCAGATCATGTGCAGCTCACTGTCACCTGCTTTCCCTCTCCCTACTTCCATGTCTTGGCCTCGTTCCTCCCGCTGTAGATGGACGTTTTGTACATGGTGAACTCTCTGGGCCACTCATCCTGTGGATTTGTTGCCAGGAAGAAAATGGACTCATATTTTCCAGTTCCAGCTTGGAAACCCTCAGGGAAGAGTTGCAATGAGCACTCTTGGGTTACTGGTCACCCCCTAGGCCAGGGATTTGAGATACTGTGACTGACCCAGTTGGAATTGTTCTCTTGCTCTGTGGAGTTGTTCTTTGGGACAGGCTGGGGGCATTTATTACCAGGAGAGTGAGGGGACACAAACAAGAGCAGCAGGAGAAGCCCCGTGAGCCGAGCCCACCCAATGGGTAACTCTCCTGTTTCCAAATCTACTGTTTTCTTAGCCACTTGAACTCTTCTTTGGAATAAGCTAGGGTTCACATACATTTATCAATGAAACAAAAGGTTTTGTTGTGACAGAGATGAGTTACAGAAGTTAAAGAAACCCACAAAGAGTTACCAGTAACCAGGATATGGCAAACAAATCAGTGCTGCCTGACTGTTCTTGATTACTTGTAGTTTTGGGGTGGTGTGGGTAACGATGAGATCGGGCTGACGGTGGGCTGACTGGAGAAAATCTGAACATGGAAACTCAGTGCTTCAATCATCTTGTTCTAACCTCAGATTTGTGGAGGACACAGGCAGCATGGTCATGTGAGGAAGTGGACCCAGCCCTGGGGAGACCCGCATACCCACAGAGGCACGTGTTGTTCAGGGTTCTCTGGAGAGAAGATAAGATAGGTAGATAGATATAGACATAGATACATGAGAGGGAATTTATTAGAGGAATTGGCCGGACACCCTGGGATGCTGGCTGCCCGACTCAGTACAAGACTGAAGACCTCAGAACCTGGAAATCTGGTGGTGTCACTCTCAGCTCAAGGCCAAAGCCCTGAGAACCCAAGGGGTGCAGATGCTAAGTCCTGGAGTTTAAAAGCCAGAGAGCTTGGAGTTCTGATGTCCAAGGCCAGGAGGTGGGTATATCCCAGCTCCAAGAAGTAGATAAAGTCACATTTGCTTTTCTTCTGTTTTTCTTCCCTTAGGGCCCCCAGCAGATTGAGGGGCCACCCATATTGAGGGACTTCCTTCCCTAGTCCACTCAGACCCACACACTAATCTCCTCTAGAAATGCCCTCATAGACACTCCCCCAAAGAATGCTTTCTCTAGGAATCCCTTAATCCTGCCAAGTTGACATGTGAAATTAGCCATTAGCTTCTATGGGATGCCCCAAGTTATAAGCACAGCCAAAATATTACATTTGAGGTCTCTGTGAAGAAATATTTTTGGAAATATGATTATTTTCCTGTCTGGACAATTCCGCAGGGTCCTGGAGGGTGGTCTGCGTAGCTGTTCACTTACTATCCAAGGTGGGCCGTGTTTGCAGATAGATGAGGTAGCCTGACTAAATGCAATGTTACATTTTTAATTAACTATTGATTTGTAGGATTTGTGTTTTGAGGTTAATCAGGTACAACAAGAACAGATAAATTTACTTGGCTTCCTTTAAACTCAAGTATATAAATCTAATGTGTGGTGAGTGTATATTAGAATCAGGACTTTTAAATTTTTTGTCTAGAAGTAATCAATGCAGTCCCAAAGCTGAGAATAACAAGCACAATTCAACCTTCTTTTATTTGTATGAATCTGTGTTTTATTTTCTTCTTGGGTTATGGAGCAAGGGGGACATATTTCTCTTTCTTGGAAAAACCTCACTATATATGGTGAGCAACAGCCCTTACTGTGGAAGGGACAAGTGTCAAATTTTCCTGGTAGGAGTCACCTTGCATTCCCAGAGATATCTGGAGCCAAAGTACAAGGGTTTGTCAGGGAAGAAATATTATTGAGCTTTCAACTAACTGCGAAGTATCTTCAAGTTAAATTTGAAAGTCTAGTGACAAGGCTGAGAAAAATAAACCAATTGAGATTTCTTGCTGGAAAATTGCTGTTTCTTGATGTCAGGGGTGTAAAGTCATGATTGCATTGGTTGTGAGGATGGGAGCCAAGAGTGAATTTTAATCACACGGTTCTTTACCTGGCAGCCTCCGAAGGGATACTGGAGCTTAGATCTTTCCTAAAACAAGCAAGCAAGCAAGTAGACAAACAAACAAGCAGCCACCTAGCTAACCTTTTGGGAGTTGGGAATGGCTGTAGTTCTTCAAGCCTGGTAAAAGAAAAGCTAAGGAGAGAGCACCCAAGGCATCAAAGTATTTTTTTTTCTTGCATTGCCCTAGAAGTTTTAAGACCCTACAGTATCAGTTTTTTCAATCTTTTTTAGAGTCTTTTGTGATTTCCTGGATTCTTCAGATTCTGCTTATTAGTCACTGGGTCCATACATAGGGCAGGCTGGATACCTGTTCCTTTGGCAAACCACCCTCTCCCGCTTTCAGAAGGATTTTGTTCAATTTGTGTGGTTCAGGGTGGTCACATGACCCAGGCTTGTCCAATCAGAAGTTTCAATCCTGCTGGCTACATTGATTGGCTCAGCAATAAACATATCGTAAGAATGGGCCAATCATGATTTCTCATAAGTGTTTTCTCAAAGGTTTTAGGGAGGATGTTTTTTCTTAAGCTGACACTGATAGCTATGTATAGGATGCAGTCTTGGGACTGTGGGCTGCCATCTTATGTACACCTGGATAAGGCTTGCCCGACAATAAAGCAAAGCAGAACTGAAGGATTGAAAGAGAGAAATACCTACAGGGAACCTGGATGGCATTATTTAGTCCTAGATCCAGTTAAGCCTGAAGCTAGCACACCATCGCTTCAAACTTCCTGGGTATGTACATCAATAGCATTTTAATATAAGCTAGTTTGAATGGAGTCTTTGCTATTTGCAAGTCAAAGAATCTTAGTGATATATTGGTTAAGTGTGGAAAGCTTCAAATGTATTACTTAATCCAGAGAAAGAAAGTGAGCTCAACACATAAGGCACTGAATTGCTTTCATTAAAGCAAGAATATCCAATAGCTCCAGCTAGAACATTTCTCAGCAAAAGTGAGAGAGCAGTGGAAGGGATGTGGCAGAAGTATTACAAAGACTTCATCATATTGGGAAGAGGGATGAAGTAAAAAAGGAATGGAAGCATTTTAGTGAGGGCAAGAGTTGACATTTTGCTTTCACAGCATGAGAGAGAAAAGTTTATGAACACTTAGAAAGGGAGCTCAATTCCTAAAAGGAAAAGGATCCAACCAGGAAAAACATTTTAAAAATAGGAAACATAATAAATAACAAGTATGAAATAGTGTTGAAAGATCAAAATCAAGCAATACCACTTACAGTAAATATAAATGGATTATACTTTTTTAAATTAAAAGACAGTGACTGTCAGTTGGGATTAAAAAATAAACATCAAAATCTAGTGATATGTTTTTATATTTGTTAAATAATACTGCATAACAAACCACCACAAAAGTCAGTGGCCTGAAACAATACGTATTTATTTTTGTTCATGAGTCTACTGATCACCTGAGTGGTTCTTCTGATTTTGGGCTCATTCATGCATCTGTGGTTGACTGTGGGTTGGGTAGGTAGCTCTGCTTGTCTTAGCTGGGCTCTATCCTGTTTTGGAAATTGACTAGTTATAGGCTGGTCTAGAATGTCCTTGGTAGGGACAACCACATTTTTCTTCAGGTGGTCTCTAATCTCCAGAAGGTTAATGGGGCTAGTGAGGTGCATGGCAAATGCAGGGGATTTAATAGAGAGAGCGGATGTGCACAAAGTCTCTTGAGATCTCTGCTTTTGGTATCAGCATACCATCACTTTGGCCCCAAGTAACAAGGCCAACCCACACTCAAGGGGTAGGGAATAGATACAACATTTCAATGTGAGGAGATGCCAAGTTACATTACACATGGTGTGAAAATAGGAAAGTGTGAAGAACACTGTTGTAATCAACCTATGGCATCTATTTATAGGGACATTAAAATAAAGCAATAGGCTGGGCTCAGTGGCTCAGCCTGTAATCCCACACTTTGGTAGACCAAGGTGAATGGATTGCCTGAGCCTGTGGGTTTGAGACCAACCTGGGCAACTTGACAAGACCTCATCTCTAAAAAAAATAAAAAATTAGCCAGGTGTGGTAGCACATGTCTGTAGTTCCAGCTAGTTGGAAGGCTGAAGCAGAAGGATCACTGGAGCCCAGCAGGTCATTGCTAGGGTGGCTGTGAGTGTGCCACTGCCCTCCAGCCTGGGCGATGGAGTGAGACTCCAACCCCCAAAAATAAAAAAAATAAAATAAAGCGACAAAGAAAGGTTGAAAATAAAGGGACAGGCAAAAAGGTTAAAGAGAAATAGCCCCATGGGCAGACTGTATTCTCCAAAGAGGATCACCAAAACATCTCTAAGCCATGTGCTCTTCTTACAATGAGGGGATGCTAGTCCTACAACTGAGAGATGGGGTCTGAGTCCTCTCTCCTTGAGTCTGGGCATGTGAGTATGGTAGGAATGGCATTCAGTGACTTCTGAGGCTAGGTCATGAAAGTCAATACAGTTTTATTCTTCCTCCTGTCTTCTCTCTTCCTTCCTATGGGGACACTTGATCACAGAACCTAGCCAGCACATTATGAGGAAGCCCAAGCAACCTTTAGAGTGGACCTGTGGAGAGGAATTTAGGCCCACAGCCCACAACTTTGCTGAACTCCCAACAGCTAGCCAACAGCTAGCGCCAATTTGCCATCCATATGAATGAGCCATCTTGAAGGCAGATTTTCCATGAGCCATGTTGAGGTTACGTGAAGCAGAGATGAGCCCTGCTGAGCCCTGCCAAACTGCACATTTGTGAGCAAAATAAATTATTGTTGCTTACACTAAGATTTGGTGTGGTTTGTTGTGCAATGAGGTAACTGATAAAGGCCCTAAAGAAAAAATTGGGGTGACCTTAATGAAAGAAAGGGGAATAGGTGCTTGGTGGACAATGTCATTGGATGTCCATTATAACGCCATCACTTGACTATGGTTTGGCTGTATACATGCATTGTGTTATACCGGGATGCTTACACATACTTATTAACTTAATCTGGATTGAGAGAACTAAATGACATTTCTTGAAGTTTAAAATAAAGAAACTAGAGCAAACCAGTGGATAATAAACTAGTAGAATTGTATTAGTCTACAAGGTAATATTGGCTGAAAGTAATAAACAGTCTTGTAGTGGGCATTGGGGCTGATTACTCAACATTCCTTATGCCCTATTCTGGTCAGTTAAGTCAGGGGCTAGCAAATTTTTTCTGGAAAGGGATAGATAGTAGCTATTTTAGGTTTTGCAGGTTATATGATCTCTGGCGCAACTACTCGATTGCCATAGGTACAACGTGAATGAATGAATGGGCATAGCTGTGTTCCAATACAACTTTATTTGCAAAACCAAATGCTGGGCCAGATTTGACCTGCAGACTGTAGTTTGCTGACCCCGGGTACATGTCATTACCCTGGTGACTTTTGTGTGTCTGGCCAGTGTGTTCTAGAGTTTCCCTAGTTATGCTGATGGGAACATGCTTTTCATGCCTGGGGAAGAGGATGTCTTTTCATCCTGCTGAATGTGAAAGAGGAACATGGCACCCCGAGTTGCCGTAACCGCAATCCTTCCACCTAGAGTGAGTGGCCTCAGGATGGAGTGAGGACTGAGGCTGGCAGAGGAGAGATATGGAAAGGGCCTGGGATCTTGATGAAATTGCCCAGGACACATAGGCATCGAGAACCTGTCTTACCTGTGGCCTGCCACTTGTGTGAGAAAATACATTTCCCTATTGGGCGAGCCAGCTTGACCCTGGATTTCCTGTTATTTGAATCCCAAATCATCCTAACTAATATAGTTTGGATGATTGTCTCCTCTGAACCTCATGTGGAAATTTGATCCCCACTGTTGGAGGCGGGGCCTAGTGGGAGATGATTGGGTCATGGAGGTAGTCCCTCATGGATGGGGCTGTTCTCCAGGCAGTGAGTGGATTCTCACTCTATGAGTTCATCGAGGATGGATTGTTTAAAAGAACCTGGCACCTTCTCCTCCCGCTCTTGCTTCTCCACTTGCTGTGTGACACGCCTGCTCTCTCTTTACCTTCTGCCATGATTGTAGTTTCCTGAGGCCTCCCCAGAAACCCAGCGGCTGCCTGTACCTTGCAGAACTGTGAGTGAAAATAAACCTCTTTTCTTTATAAATTGCCCAACCTCAGGTATTTCTTCATAGCAACACAACCATTACAATGTTTAAGTAGATTTGGGTGAATCCATGGATCACCTAATCACTCAGTGAACTTGAGTGGTTAGGGGTACACAACCTTGAACTTTTGAGAGAGACGTCATGAGTGAGAGACACACATCCTTCAAACCTCTCCAACCGGGACCTGATGCCAAAGTGGACATTCTATTAGGTGGAAAATGTGTTCGGAGGAGGAGAGAGAACCCTAGAATGAGCATTGGCATGAGACCACTCTCTGATCTTTTGACTGAATTTGAAAGTCGCTTATTACTGTTATGAATCCATTGATTTAGAGTGAAATGTTTTCTCAAGGAAAATGAAAATGGAAGAGTTTTCACCGGATGATTCAGATTGAAGGCAGAGAGACAGGGGAGGGGACTGTGAGGGTGGATGGTGGCGACTGGTCCCATCAGCACTGGTCAACACTACTCACGGTACAGCCTCTTTTATTTTGAACCCTTGACCCAACCCATCTCTCTTAGGCTTATCTTCTGTGGGTTTCCATGTGGTTTAGGAGGATAGCACATTATTATTTTTTTGTGGAAAAATAAGCATAACATCAAATTTATCATTTTAACCATGTTTAAGCATGCAGTTCAGTGGCATTACATATATTCATGCTGCTATATAACCATCACCACCATCGAGCTCCAGAACTTTTTCATCTTCCCAAGTGGAAACTCTTTATTCATTAAACAATACATTCCCTGGCTCCTTCTCCCCTAGCCTCCATTTTACTTTCTGTAGCTATGAATTTGATTACTCTAGATATTTTGTATAAGTGAAATTGTTCCATGTTTGTCCTTTTGTGTCCGGCTGATTTTAATGAGCACAAACAGTGTCTTCTGGGTTCATCCATGTTGTATAGCATGTGCCAGAATTCTATCCCTTTTTAGGGCCGAATAATATTTCCCTGTATGTGTATACCCACATTTTGTCTACTTTAAAATTTTTGCTCTTTGATTGTGTTAATTTTATTTTTTGGGGAATGGCCTATTTCTAGGAAATGTTTTTCTGCATGCTGAGTCCAGAAGGAGAGAGACACCATGACACATCAGAACTAGCCCAGAAAAAAGAGCTCATTCATTCTCCCGGGGTCAGTTCTGTGTCAGCACTTCAGCTCTTGGAGTTTCTTCTCATCTGTTCCTAGTGTGGTTCCTGAAGTTGTGCTCTGACTTCCAGTGTATCTCTTTGTGTCAAGACCTTGTCACAAGGCAGAGTGGATAAAAGGGTAGGTTGTCATTTCTTAGCCTTGGAAACTTAGATTTCTGACTCTCAGTTTCTTCATCTCTTAACTGTGGATAATGACTGTGGTGTGTATGTATGTGTGCATGTGTACAAGGGGACCCCAAAAAGCTGGAATTATCTTTTGGAGGCTGGGCCCCTCATAGTACAGGCTTCCCCCACTAGGCAAGTGTTCTAGGAACCCATTGGCATCAGTGTACCAGTTAGTGTTGCTGTGAGAGACTGTGTTCAGCTTCAGTGAGTTTTTTAAAAATATATTTTTTCAGTGTGTTTGTCCATCTCATGTTGTGTGATTGATGAGTGCACCTGCCCACGCTGCGCTGAGTGTTCAGCAGCTTTTGACCCCAAATGGCATGGTGCCTGTGCTCCGCCCTCCCTAGTCACCCGATCTAGCCTCGAGTGACTTTGTTTTTTGTTTCCCCAGATGAAAGAAGTCCCCAAAGGGAAACATTTTGCAGTGTGGAAGAGGTGCAACAAAAAACAGCAGAAGCACTAAAAGGCACCAAAATTGATGAGTTCAAAAGCAGTTCTGAGCAGTGCAAAAAGCATCTCGATACGTATATTGCATCCAGTGGGAAGTCCTTTGAAGGTGACTGAAGTTTAGACATGTGAGAATAGATAAACAGTTTTTAATAAATAAATTCCAGGTTTTTGGGTCCAGCCTCCTATGTCTATGTGCTTGCACATATTTAGAAGCATAAATGAAACTGTGCTCTATACAACATTCCACAACGTCTTGTTTTCATAAACCCTATGTCTGGAAGCTCTCTCTATGTGGCGGCATACAACCTTGCTTCATGTTTTAGCAGTGGCACACGTCCTGCTTTATGACTGCACTGTAAATTCATTTAGCCATCCTCCCATCATTGATGTGTCCATTGTTTCCAGTTGTTTGCTTTAGTAAACAATGCTACAATAAAGTTTCCTAGTATACCGTTGTGGCTCACTCATGTGAGCCTATATCTAGGATCAGTCCCTCAAAGTGCGATTGCTGGGCAGAGGGCGTGTGCATTTAACATGTGGAACGATATTACCAAAAGACAGTTTAATTTGCAAGTGTGTCTTATTAGGAGAAAATCTGTTAGATTAAGTCCACTCTGTAAATGTTATATTTGAGTAGTTCATTTATTAAATTGATTTGTGTTCTGCCTTTTCCCCAAAAGGGCTCAAGGAAGCTTATAGCAAGAAGCCAATCAAATAAGTCTGAAAATAATAAACACACGGAGGAAAACCAATATGACAATAGTCACAGCTTGCACTTATTTGGAGCACTGACTATGTGCCAGGCCCTATTTCAAGTGTTTTATGTACATAAATTCAACTAAACCTCACAGCCCCATCAGAAGGGAATTAGCCCTCTCATTTTGTAGATGAGGAAATTGAGGCAAGAAGGGTTAGATAACTTGTTTAATGCCACCCAGTGTGTGGGGGAGCTGGGATTTGAACCTGGGCAGGCTGGATTCAAAGTCTTGCCTGTCAGCCATTGTGATACTTTACTTCTCCAAAATCAGAAAATCAGAGGGGAAGAATGGAAGCTAGGAGGCAATCATTATTGCTGTGGTTCACTTCTTCAGCTCTCAATTTATCCAACCACCAGGCTATTCACTCCATCATTCAACAAACGACTGTCAAGGGCAGCTCTTCACCAAGGGCCCTGGTGATAGTTAGGGAACAAGCTGGTGTGTGGTCCCCTCTGCTTCCATATGGAGGTCCAACTGCCCCCTGGGAGCACTCCCTAGACAGAAGGCCAGCTATGCTTGGGGAATGGTAGGTCACTCTGACTGACATGCTCATTCTTTGCTGCAGAGAGAGTGAGGCCTCTTGGTGCTCCGGTCCTTGGCCTCACATCACTGACTCGGTGGCCCTCATGCAGTATCTGCCAGAGCTTTTGGCGTGATGGCTGCAACCCGTCAAGATCCCCTGGGAAGGGCTGGTGGGGTACATTTGCCGATGGCTCCATGAGCCTCAGTCCTCGGATACGAGTTCGACTGAGGGATTGCATCCTCACTGCTGAGCTGTGGTGGCCTCAACTGAGCTGGAAGGGGTCTCTGGGGAGTTTCCCTGGTTCCAGGGAGAAAGGGGCAGTCCCAGAGTTCTGCTTCTTGTCCTCTGGTGGAAAAAGTGCTGGTCGCATGGGCTCTAGCCTTGCTTGGACACCTGATTGACCAGGCTCGGGTAAATCAAGGCTCCAGTCTTAGTTTTTCCATCTGTGAAATGGTAAAACTCCACCATTTTTACTTTATCTCTTTCAAATGTGTTTGAAGCAAGCATGGCAAAACAAACACAATTTTCATTCATTCAATAAATATTTATTTTTAATTTTTTGGAGTCAAAGTCTTGCTGTCACTCAGGCTGGAATACAGTGGTGAGATCATAACTCACTGCAGCCTCCAATTCCTGGGTTCACAGGATCCTTCTGCCTCAGCCTCCCAAGTAACTGAGACTACAGGTGCATGCCACCACACCTGGCTAATTTTTTGTAGAGATAGGGTCTCACTATGTGAGATTGGTCTTGAACTCCTAGCCACAAGCAACCCTCTGGCTTTGGCCTCCCAAAGGGAATGTTAGGCGAGTGCATGGGCCAGCCCACCTGGCCCATTCAACAAAAATTTTTTTAATGCCCATGTGCACCAGGCACTGAACTTAGCCCTAGGGCTTTCTTGATGAATGGGGGATCTGGCTTTCTGCTCATGAAGCACACGGGCTGGTGGGGAGACAGATGCAAATAAAGTGGTCATGATGGAAATAAGAGCAAATATTTACTGAGCGCTCACTACATGCCAGGCACATTTCTAGGCACTTGACAGTGTCATCTCAGTTCATCCTTACTGCAGCCCCAAGAGGTGGCTGCTTGTATAACCTCCATTTTATAGATGAGGAAACTGAGACACAGAACTAATAAGTACGTGTCCGAGGTCCACAGCTAATAAGAAGGGAGCAGGGGGTTCCTCATGCCTCTGGTTCCCAAGCTTGCATCCCTAAGCAAGACACCACCTTGCTTCCATGTTGCAGAGACATGCAGGAGGAAAAAAGGACAGGGTGGTTTGAGAGAACAACAGTGAGGACCTAATTTATATTGGAGTGTTTGGGGAACGCCCTTGGGAGAAGGTGGCATTCGTGAAGACACAAAGGAAGAGAAGGGGCCAGCCTTGCAGAGATGGGTGTGTGTGTGGGAGTTGGAGAAAGGTGGAGGGAACAGCTCATGCAAAGGTCCTGGGGTGGGTGAAGCCTTGGGAGCATTTGCAGATGAAAAGACAGCCTCTGTGGCTGAGCTTACTGCCTTGGAGTTGCCTTGAGGTTTGTGCAGTGCCTGGAACACTGGAAAAGCTCAGCAAGTAGCTCTTGTTGTGTTCTGAGAAATGCAGAACCAGTGAGACAAGATTTCAGGAGGACAAGCTTCCCCAAGTCTCTGGGTGAGCACAGCAGATGTCATCTCGAGGTGTCAGCAGTAGGACCAGACAAATCCCTCCTTTGGGCATGAGTCCTGCAGTTGTGAGTTCCCTTTCTCCGGGTATAATCGTGGGAGGGCTCTGGGTCCCACCCTTTCCTCCTTTGACAGATTCTCTGCATGTTTCCTTTTTCTCCAACAGTTCTGAAATGGAAGAAGCAGCGCCAATCTGCTTTCAAAGCTGAGCAAATAAAGCCCTTGTAGAATCGACTCCATTGTAGAGAGAGCATTAGTCTGATTTATTCAAATCAATTCTGGGTAAAAGCCATAAAGGAGAGCTTAAGAAGGAGCCCAGCTTCCAGGAAAGGCAGCTGAAGGATGAGCACCTGGAGGGGATGGCAGGACTGGCCTTGAGGGGCATGGGGTGCAGCCTGCAGTCTGGGAGGGCCCAGTGAGCATTTTCCTGGGGGACTGAGACCCCATGTGGCCTGCACTGGGGGCTGGGGACACCCCTGCTCCTTCAACTCTTCGTGGAGATGCGGCAGTCTCGTGTGTCCTTGGCTGTGGCTCTCGGGCAGGGGCCTTGTCAAAGGGCAACTCTCGGAATATATGCTGATATCAGAGCTGGAAGGGTCATCAGATAACCTGGAAGGGAGGGTACCCAGAATCCACAGAGCAGGAGTAGCTGGGTCAAGGTTACCCCCGGTCAGCAGAAGAGCCAAAATTCAAGTTCAAGTTTCCAAACACCCTTGTTCAGGGCTGATTGCATCACAGAGCCCATGTCCCTGCTGAAAAATGAAATCAAGTAACCAAAAACTACCCTGACAGTGAGAGCCACCATTTATCCAACTGAAAACATGTGGGCTTTAATTTACATCACTTACCTTTACTTTGGTACTATGTATACATAGAGAGGAACCCATCACCATCATCTATTACTACTACTATTACTACTACTACTACTGCTGCTGCTGCTGCTGCTGCTGCTGCTGCTGCTATTACTATTATTGGAGACAGAATCTTGCTCTGCTACCTAGGCTGCAGTGCAGTGGCACAATCACAACTCACTGTAACTCTTGGGCTCAAGCGATCCTCCTGCCTCAGCCTCCCAAGTAGCTGGGACTACAGGCAGGTACCACTAGGCCCAACTAACTTTTACGTTTTTATAGAGATGGCCATCTTTCTTTGTCGCCCAGGCTGGTCTTGAACTCCTGGCCTTGAGTGATCCTCCCGCCTCACCCTCCCAAAGTGCTGGGATTATAGACGTGAGTCACCACACCTGGCTCAGCATTATCTTTATAAAAATTCTTTGTTGCCGTCAGAAGATGGGGGGAAAACATCTCTAAACTTACTGTACTCAAACTCATTTAACGTCTCCAATAGGACTAGCCTCTGCTCTTCGGATTATGTTGCTCTTGCCTTTTTTCACGCATATGTCTGTCACTTGCCAGCTGTGTGACTCTAACCAAGTTATTCAGTCTCTCTGCGCCTCAGTATTCTCATCTGAGCAATGGGAACAGTGCCTACCTCATCGAGTTGTCATGACTGGAAGGCATGACGCCTATGAAGTAATTTAGCAGAATCTGGCCACCCCAACTGCTCAAAAATGTGAGCTCCTTTTTAGTTATTTGCAAGGGGGAAACGAAGGAGGCTCTTCCCAGCTGGGACACGTCTGCCGCTCCTTATTCTGCTTCCAGACGGATCGGGCCAGGCTCCCATGTCCACAGACGCCTCCCCCTCCCTCCAGGCCTCCCAGCACATGTGCTCACCCAGGGCCTGCGTTTACACATCCTGAGCACGATATTCTCTCCTATCTGAGTTGCAAGTTAGAGGGAGAGTCGCCAAGTCTGGAAAGTGGGAAAGAGTCTGTGCTACCTCTGTCTTTTTGTCCTCTGATATCTTCCCTGCTCTGGACTGGGACACAAAATGTCATGAGAGGTATTAGTGCAGTTTGGGACCCAGGGGTACAGTGTGGACCTCAGTATTTAACCCTTTTTATTTTCTGTCCTACTTCCAGGGCTTAGTGCCCAAACACACCAGACATCAGAGCCGAGATAAGGCGTACTCAGGTGGCGCCTGGGGTGGGCCCCTGCACAAGCTGTGTTTTCTTGGCAGCTGGATGGCGTCCATGTGTCTGTCATAGAAACTGCTCTCCTTGGGCACAACTTTGCCATGCCTGCAGGCGTCTCACCAGCACCAAGGAGAGGGGAGGGAATGGAGAGGGAAGGAAGGAGGGGCAGAGGGAAGGGGAGAAGGGAGAGTGAACGGGCTGAGCTGGGAGAGTGAGTCAGTTCAAAGAGGACATGAGCTCTGGCCATATTGCTGAAGTGCACATCCCACTGCAAGATCAGAAGGCAACCCGGCAGCAAGGCCAGGGGCATGTGACCAGCGCCAGAACCGGGTCACTGGGCACTGTGCATTGACAAAGACAGGAGTGAGTCTAGGAGGAAGAGGAGAAATAGCTATGAGAGAGGGAGAGAGACAGAGATGGGGGAGAGAGAAAGACTTGAGGGGGCAAGAGACAGAGAGACAGGTGGAGAGAGAGACACAAAGACAGACAGACAGAGAGACAGACAGAGAAGGAGAGACAGACAGAGAGACAGAGAGGAAGAGATAGAGAGATAAAGAGAGGGAGAGAGAGAGACAGAGACAGGTGGAGAGAAACAGAGGGAGACAGAGATGGAGAGACAGAGAGACAAATAGAGGAGAGACAGAGGAAGACAGAGACAGAAAAACAAACAGAGAGAGACATAGACAAAGAAAGAGACAGAAAGAAAGAGACAGAGGCACAGAGAGGGACAGAGAGACAGACAGAGAGACAGAGAAAGAGACAGAGACAGAGAGACAGAAACATAGAGACAGAGAGACAGATGGGGGAGAGAGAGAGAGAGAGAGAGCCAGAGAGCCAGAGAGAGAGAGAGAGAGAGAGACAGACACACAGAGAGAATAATATATATATAGAGAGAGACAGAGAAAAAGCTGTTTGCATGCAGGTGGCTGTGGAATGAGGACTCTTGCATGGAGTAGAGGTCAAATACCACAAGTTTACAGTGAGGAGATAAAACATCTTCTTTTCTAGCATCTCCGTTCACCTCCACAGGATCCTTAAGTAGCATGTGCATGTGTGTTGCATGTATGCTTGTGTGTAAGAACAGGAACTGTGTTCCTATATGAATTTTGTTCCATGTTGGAGGCATTACTTGGAACATGAACTCACTCAGGTCCACAAAATAGAGGGCGGTCAAGCTGAATATGGACTCTGGGAACCGTGGGGACCCTGTGGCCTTGCTTGCAGGGCGGGGAGGAGGGGCGCGGGGCTGGCTGCTCTGTGGGAGGGAAGATGGAGACCAATTCTGTCCTGTCTCAGGAGGCATTGTCTTCTTGCTCAGCCCCAGGGGTGGGGAATCTCGACTCTGTTTTTGATAATCAAGGGCACCCCCAGCCCCTGAGGGTGCCTATTTGTATTTCTCTGTTTCATCTTCTGGAGGTTGCCAGGGGCTGGTTGTCTGCCTTAGTGCCCCATGGGGCCCTTCTGGGACCTCTCTGCCTTCCACTAAGCTCAGGGATTTCCACATAGGGATACAAGATGTTGGGTGTGTGGCCACATCATGCCTCAGAGCTCAGGCTCAGGACCCAGACATGCCTGTGTCAACCTCATTTCTGATGCCAGCTGTGGTCTTGGGTGAGGTTTCCCCTGGTTTTGTTTTTGATATGGATGTGGAGACTCTTGGGTGGTGACTGGTATCTGAAGACAAGAGAACTAAGGACAAGACCCTTTTAAATGTTAACCTTGGAACTATTATAGAATGCACTGTGGTCCTTGCTGGTGCTAAGCCGTCAAGTCAGCTTGATCTTAGAGTGATCAACAGAAAGTTCCAGAAGGTGTTGTCTCTGAGAAGGCCCAAGCAAGGGCTTGAGGCAAACCATTGAGGTGCAAATTCCAGCTCCATTCCTCACTAGCTGGATGACCTTGGACTTGCTATTTAACTTCTCAGAACTTCAACTTCCTCATCTGTAAAACAGGGGTCATAAAAACAATAATTCTAATATACACCTCAATGGGTTATAAAGATTAAATGAACCGACATAAACAAAATGTTTAGGACAGTGCTTGACACTGTTCTCAAAAATATCAGTTATTGGCCAGGTGCAGTGGTTTATGCCTGCAATCTCAGCACTTTGGGAGGCCAAGACAGGAGGATTGCTCGAGTCCAGGAGTTCAAGTCCAGCCTAGGAAACTTGGTGAGACCTCATCTCTACAAAAAAAAAAAAAAAAGCAGAACATGGGGGCATGGGGGTGCATACCTGTAGTCCCAGCTACTTGGGAGACTGAGGCAGGAGGATCGCTTGAGCCCAGAGTTTGAGGCCAGCCTAGGCAACATAGTATGAACTTGTCTTTACAAAAATTAAAAACAAATTAGCCAGGCATGGTGGCATAGTCCCAGTTACTTGGGAGGCTAAGGTGGGAGGATCACTTGGGCCCAGGAGGTTGAGGCTGTGGTGAGCCATGATTGTGACAGACTGAGACCCTGACTCAAAACAAAAACAACAAACAATCAGCTATGACTATTTTATGAATCTTATTACCTTTGGAGCTCAGAAAAGCAACATCCCCAAATTTGGTGTTTTGGCATGCTGCACACTTTGACCTGAATAAGAAGGCCTCAGAAATAAGTCTCAAAACCAAAGTCTCTCTGACCTTCTCCTGCCCTCTGTTTCTCTGATTCCCTCTCTTTTCCCAGGAGCAGGGAGGGACTTTCTGGAATTTTCTTACCTGACTAAAGAAACTTCTTTCTAAAAGAAATGAAGTTGTCTTAAGATCCCCTCCCTAGGAATTTCATCAAATAACCAGGAAAGATGAACCACCAGAGAAGAGAGGAGACTAAAATCCATCATCATGCTGAGACAGACTTTCATCTGTTCAAGAGATCACCTGGGGGACTTTATCTGCATTTAAGACAACCTTTGTTCTCAGCAAAGTTCTACCCCTCATCTTTCTGCCACCTCCCCGAGAGCAGAAAGACCAGAGAAATCTTTTCCCAGGCCATTGTTCTTTGGGCTCATTTATTTCCCCTAAAAATCACTGACTACCCCTAGAATTCCCTCCAGCCCCTCCAGCCACCTCTCCCCTAAAAGAAGAGTATTTAAGGCTCAGTCATCTGGCCCTTCTCTGCATCTCATGTCTGTGGAACTTCCAAGTCCACAGGGACATGAAAACTCCTGCTTCTTCCTCCTTCCCACTGTCTATTTCTATGTCAGTCATTCAGTGAACCTTCGGTGGGTAGGGAGGAAGCTTTTCCCCCACCCCCACATTACCATGGCTCCTATCAACTAAATGGCATGTGCTTTCTGTCCTCAGTCTCCCTATTTGAAAGATGGGGCTGTCGATAACTGTCACCTCATTAGTACAAAAAAGAAATGAGAGGGGTCACACAAAGTGTCCAGCACAGTGTAGGCATCCCCAGAGCGCCCTTTCCCCATTTCCCCTTCCTTGGGTCATCTTCGAGAGTGAGGCATATCGGATGCACACAGTCTAGCAGTTCTCTCACCTTTTTTGGAGGGTCATAGACCTCCCTCTTGCAAATCTGAATGTGCAATCACAGCTCCCTCTCCGAAAGAATGGAAATACACATATATAATTTCAGAGGGTTCAATAGTTCAAAGACCGGGGATGGTTTTTATCCTTTATCCCACAAAGGGCCATTTTAATCTCTCCTTCGCACAATCAATTACATAGAAATTTCAAGAAAAAAATATGACTCACAGAAACGAGCTCTTACAGGTCAAGCTCTGGTGATGCTGAGATGCCGAGAGTCTAAGAGCCCTAGAGTGCTTGGCTGTGGGTCCTTCCAGAAGCTACTGAGCCCAGGACCGCTGCCTGTACTGACTCAGAGTTCTCACTCCCAGGACTGCCCCTTGACCCATCCGTGGTCATCCTACGACAGAAGACAGGATGGTGTTGGGGTTGGGGCCTGCCTTCTTCCCCTCCTCGTGTATCCCTCAGGCCCGTGGACTGTGTGGATGCAGCCTTCCACATGATCTTCTCCAAGCTCTGCCATTTAGGGTGCAGTCATCCCAGGGAGAAGGCAGGGAGCAGGCTCTTTTGTAAGAGCACTGTGTGTATTAAAAGGCTCTTGCAGCAATCAGCCCCCCATGGCAGAACCCAGCAGGTCCCAGCGCATGTCCATCTAGTCAGCACAGGAGCCAGAAGTGCTCAGATAATCAAGAAGGGCTCTGCATGTCCATGACACCTCTGAGGGGGGATGGTTGGATAATCAAGACGGGAACTGTGTGTCCACAACTCTTCTGAGGAGGCTGGCGGTGGGGGTGCAGACATACCGACGCCTGGCATGTAGTCTCTGGTCCTGGCAGGCATCTGCTCACAAATCTGGTCCAGTGCAAGGAGGGGGAAAATCGGGTGCTGGGGGACTGGAGAGACCCTCAGAAATCTCCATCCACGAATCATGTGTATAGACTAAGAGCTGGATGGTGAGGATTCCTGGGAGCAGGAGAAGAAAGGCATGAGAGTCTAGCCACACCCCAGAATTAAGGGTGAGATGGTAAAAGTGACATTTTAAACCTGAAATCTGGCTGCAATGTTATATGCATTTGATGATTGACAAGAAAATTTAAAATTAAGAATAAAGTTCCAGCAGCATTCTGCCCTCACAGTTGGGTTGACAGAAGCGTGTTGATGACCCTGGGGGCTGCCTATTAGATGCCCCAAACCTAGAGACACATGTGTCCTTTTATTTATTTATTTAGAGTCAGGGTCTTACTCTGTTGCCCAGGCTGGAGTGCAGTGGCCCAATCATAGCTCACGGCAGCCTTGACCTCTTGGGCTCAGGTGATCCTTCTGCCTCAAACCTCCTAAGTAGCTGGGACTACAGGCATGCACCACTACATCTGGCTGGTTTTTTCTTTCTCTCTTTCTTTTTGCTCTTAGAGATGAGGTCTTGCTGTGTTACCCAGGCTGATCTTGAACTCTTGGCCTCAAGCAATCCCCTGCCTTGGCCTCCTCGGGTGCTGGGAGTACAGGCTTTAGCTGCTGCACCTGGCTGAGACACACGTGCTCTAAATGATGTGGAAGAAGCAATCTGCAGAGCTGTGCAAGCATCTGGAGTCTGGTTTGGGAGGAGAGTGCCACCCTGTCCCCAGTATCTGTGGGCAGGAAGTGAGATGGGACTTATGGGGCTCTCAGCTCAGGGTGCTGAGGTCCTGGCTGGCAGAAGACAGCCATACTGGAGGTGGCTTGGTGAGGGCATCAGAAGGTACCTGGCTGTGGGCAGTTGTCTGAAAAAGTCACAGGTATGTGCATGCCAGGGGGG
>NW_007033778.1:364590-369280 GCF_000164805.1 Carlito syrichta
GGGGGGGGATCCTGACCTCCTGCTGGGATTTCTCACTGGAGGGGAGGCGGCTCTTCCTGGAGCTCAGGGACTGGCACTCATGGGGTGCCTGTGTGGCATGGACAGGTGGGAGCCTGGGATGAGACCCCACCTTATGGATGGGGCCTTGGGCACTTGGACAAGAGCCCAAGATGGGTGTTGGTGGGAAGAGCACAGTCCTGATGGCTGGTTCCTGCCCATGCCTCTCAAGTGGCTGGACATTTGCAAGAGCGATGTCAGCAGAGAAGCTGCAGGGCTTGCTGTCCTTGGGCCCATATTTGTGCTCAGTTTAAAACGTCAGACTTGGAGCTCTTTGTGGTGACTGGGGCGCAGAGTGAGCTGCAGCTGTTCCCAGGTGCTTACAGTGGTTTTGCCATTCAGTCTCCCTCCTCCTCCTCACCACGACCTCCATGGAAGTCCCAGGACCCTCCAGTTTTAGGGCCAGGCTTGCCTTCCTTATAAGAAAAGCATGTGTGCCAATGGTATGCAAAAGTAACATTTTTGAGCCTTTAACATGTGTCAGGTTTAGGGCTCTTTTTTTTTGAGACAGGATCTCACTCTGTCACCCACGTTGGAGTGCAGTGGCACAACCATAACTCACCACAGCCTCTACCTCCTGGGCTCAAGCAATCCTTCAACCTTAACCTCCTGAGTAGCTGGGACTACAGGTGCATGCCATCATGCCTGGCTAATTAAAAAAAATGTTTTTTGTAGAGATAAGAGTCTTGTTATATTGTTCAGGCTGGTCTCAAATTCCTGGCCTCAAGTGAGCCTCCCGCCTCAGTCTCCCAAAGTGCTGGGATTACAAGCATGAGCCCTGAACCAGGCCTACACAGTTAGAGCTTTACATGCATAATTTTGTTCAGTTGTCACAACAATCCCATGAGGTGCTGCTGTTATCCCCATTTTGCAGATGAAGTTGTAGCTCTCTGGCCTGTGCTTTTGCAGCCCAAAAGACTCTAGTTGACCTCCACCTGCAGAGCCCCAGCTGAGCCAACTGCTTCCTCAGCCCTGCCCTGGAGGATGGGAATCCCAACATCTCCGAGACCTGCCTGAGGACTTTCCCTCTAATCACCCTGCATCCTCTAAATGGCATCTGCTAACTTCTGTCTGACTGGAACTGGCCTGGCCGGGCTGGGTGTGTCTTGGCAGATGCTGTGAAGTTTGTCTTTGCCTGAAGTTTGTCTTTGCCTGGGCATTGGTGGCCACCAATGCCCACTCTGTAAGACGTACTTGGAAACTGAGGCCCTCTGGGGAGCAGCTCTCAGCTGTAACTGGTGAGATTTCACTGATTTCACAGGCTGGGATGTGAGGTGAGCCTGCAGCACCTTCAGTTGGATTAAGCTCTAGGCTGTCCACAGTGGTTATTTGGCCGGTAACACCCCCCCCACCTTTTTTTGAGTTGGAGTCTCACTCTGTTGCCCAGGCTGCAGTGCAGTGGAATGCTCACAGCCACCGCAGCCTCGACCTGCTGGGCTCAGGCGATCCTTCCGCTTCAGCCTTCCAAGTAGCTGGAACAACAGGCATGTACCACCACGCCCAGCTATTTTTGGATTTATTGTAGAGATGAGGTCTTACTAAATTGCCCAGGCTGGTCTTGAACCCCTGGGATCAGGCAATCCTCTTGCCTCGGCTTCCCAAAGTGCTGGGACTATAGGCTTGAGCCACCACACCTGACCAGTAACACATCCTTATTCAGGCTCCATATTCATCCCACACCACCAGCCCATCACTGGAGTTTCCTAGAATCACCTCCAAATAAACCACGTGTGCTTGAATCCTTGTCAGAGTCTTCTTGTGGTGGGACCCAGGTGCTTGTGGGAGTCAGGATGAGCATCTGTGGATCCCACCAGGGCAGAAGGCATCTTCCCTCACATAGTCCAGTCTCTTTCCATTGCTATCACTTCTGCTTGTTGTCCCTTTCCTTATTTATATTTCCTTATTGGTTATTTCTACCCCTGAGTGGTGAGAATTCTGTTCTTAGAAGGCTAGAAGCAGAACTTTCTGTCTTCTTTCTCTAGACACTTCCACTTTTGTCTGTTGGTTCAGATGTTGTCCATTTGTGGGTGCCCAAGGAATTTATAGATGTTTTTCCTAGGCAAGAGCTGAAGGAGTCCCCTTTGTCTTGGACTTGGCCATCAGACAGGTTGAGGAAGTGGTCCCTGAGGGGTTCTAATCCTGGGGGGTTGAGAAACTCACACCCTTTCTTTTGAGGTCAAGCCATTTGTAACATGGTGGCCACTTCACTTGTCTCTGATGGAAATGTTTGGCAACATTCGTTGCAACATCCATCAACAGCCTCTGGCCCCAGCTGAGGGCACTGGTACCACGACAGTGACAGCGGAGAAGGTTTGAGAATGCACAAGAGTGAAAGCGTTTCCCACAGGGGATTTTCAGGGCTGTGAGACTGTTCTGTGAGATACTGTAACAGTGGCTACATGCCATTAGACGCTTGCCCAAACCCACAGGCTGAACAGCACCAAGAGTGAACCCAATGTCAACCATGGGCTTGAATTGTATCAATACTGGCCCAGCAGTTGAAACAAATATACCACACTCAAAATGTATCAATACTGGCTCAGTAGTTGAAACAAATATACCACATTCAAGACACTTTCTAATAGCAGGGAAACTGGGGATGGGTGGCGTTGAAACATGGATGCTCTATACTTTCTGCCCATTTTCCCGTAAACCTAAAACTGCTCCAAAATGTCAAGTCTATTAACTAAACAACAACAGCAAAACTGACCGAGCCCTCAGTTTTCGCCCCTACAGAACTCACTGTTGAGAGGAAGAGGAGACAAACAGATAAGAGCTCATGTCAATGGCGTGACGCCTGCTGGGGATGAGGCTGGCTGAATTAAACTCGAGAAAAAGTGGCAATTACAATACACACCAGAGAGCCTGTGACCAGCTGGCAGCCCTGTGTCCTTTTGATTGTGTCTAGTTTTCCTTCCTTGTTTCAAATGCTACACAAGATGGGGTTGGTGCCATGACCATGGGCACTGGAGTTGGGTCAGGTTGAGTGGGGGCTGGAATCCTGAGTGGTGCTTTCTTCCCAGAGATGTCAGGGTGGCCCATGGAAGTTAAGGGCACAGCTTCTATGTTGGATTTGAGTCCCAGCGCTGCCGCTGCATAATGACCAGAGGGTGGCTTTGGGGCCCATGGAGCTACTGAGACAACCTGGCATGAACACTTCGTCAGCCACCTGACCACCACATACCCCTGCTCTGACTGGTGGACCTGTCACTCTGGGTCCCCTGTAATTAGTTCAGAGCCTGTGTCCAGTGGTTCCCAGACTGGTCTGATTATTCCCCACCCCCACCCCATGCTCAGTCATCCTGGTGAGAGGCTATAGGTCCCCTTGGGGCAGCCTGGGAGAATGATGACAGCACAGACTTCAGGCACTGCAGCCGAGACCTTCCTTGGCCTCCCCTTCAGACCAGCGTCCCTGGGCCTATCAACCGGTTTACATCTGGGGATGGTTTGAGGGGCTGTGACTCTGTGTGTGTGCCTCAGGAGAGACTTTGGCTCACCTGACCTAGAACTCTTCCACATACACAGATCGAGTAAAAATGTCGTGGCTTCTTATCCGTCAGCACCGAGATCCACCAGCCAATACACAGGTCTGCAGGAGTCAGACTGTTCTGGTCACTGCCTTGACTTGTGCCGTCTGTCATGGTGACTGTGCCCACCTTGCCTTGGGTGACTGAGTGTCACAGCATGTGGCCCCGCCTTAGTGGTGTGCCTTGGGCATGCTACTCACCCTCTTTATGCCTCAGTCTCCTCCTCTGTACAATGGGGACACTCACAGTACCCCCAGGGCCGTGGTGAGGTTGAGATGATTTAATGTGTGGAAAGTCCTAGAAGAGGCCTCCAAGCCCACGTGTGGTTACTAGAAGGCAGAGACGGGAGCGTGGAGAGGGCTGGCCGATCCAGGAGCTCACCCAGCCACGGTTTTCTGAGCACCTAGTGTGTGCTGCTCACTTCGACATTGGTCCAGACAACACAGGGAGCCCGGCAGGGGCGCTGGCTGCCTCCCAGGGGCCTGGAGAGGAACAGCTATGAATGGGGGCCCCTCAGCTGGGGCGGGGGCTCCGGAGTGCAGGATCACAGGATCCTGGGACAGACCACAGAAAGGACACAGCCTCCCTGCCTCTCCTGCCCCGGGAGGCAGCCACCGCTGCCCACCTGTGGGCTCGTGCATTCTGCCCAGTCACTGGGGCCAGCACTGCGATGCCCAGAGCAGGCTTCGGGCTCAGCCCCACCACAGCACGGAGGGAGCCCTAGGGGTGCCCGCCTGCCCATCCAGGCCCTGGTGGGCCGGCAGGGGCCTCCCCTCCTCTGTCCCTGCGCAGCCGTCCTGTCGGCCCCTCGCCCGCCAGCTCCAGCCCCGCAGCCCGTCCTGCGGGCTCTCTCCCAGCCTCTGGGTCTTTGCAGGCGCGGATCCCCTGCCCGAACGCCCTTCCCGGGGCTGAGAGCAACTCGCGTGTCTAAGCAGCCTCTCTCCCTCCAGAACCACGTTCCCGTGCTGCTCGCCGCCCCCTGCGCAGCCGGGCCGAGCCCCTCTTTTTCGGTTCCGTGCGCCCAGGACGTCCCCGTGCCCCTCTGCCCGGCGACAGCGCCCCTCTCGGGGCCCTCCCGCCGGTGCGGCTCCCGGGGACAGCCTCGC
>NW_007033778.1:370630-379040 GCF_000164805.1 Carlito syrichta
CGCCGGGCCCCCCGACCGGCCGGGGCTGCTCCTGGGCGCCCCGCAGCCTTTCCGTGGCCACTGGCGCTTCTCCCCGCGCAGGCACTGCGTGGAGAGTTCGGGGCCCCTGGACTCCGGAGCCAGGCGGATTCTCTCTGCGTCCTGGGGGACGGAGGACGGCACTCAGGGAAGGGCTTCCGGGCTGTCACGGGCAGGGTGGAACAGAAGCAGTGTGGCCGCGTCCCGGTCCCAAGCACAGTTGCGGGGGCAGTGCGGTTCCCTCAGCCGTCTCAGTGGGAAGCCGGTCTCCTCCCTCCCCCTACCCCCTTTGTACACGGACTCTGCCAAGGACCAGGGCACCAGCCCGCAGTGATGGGGCCAGAGCGGTGGGGGCTAGGGACGTGCGTGGAGCCAGGCTCTCGGGTTTGCGTCCTGGTCTGCCCTTCTTTGGCTGGGTGTCCTGGGGCGAGTCCCTTAACCTCTCTGGGCTTCAGCGTATTCGTTGGCAAAAGAGATCGATGGGGTGGTTATCCACGAGATTAGGGATCAGCAGTCGCTAATCTCGGGAATAACAACCCCATGAAGTGGGGCCTGTTCATTGATCTCTTTTGCCAACGAAGGGGGGGAGGAAGGTAGGGGGCAGGTAACAACATAAAGTGTGCCTGATCCCAAGCCAGGGGAAGTGAGGACCAGTTGGAGGCCCAGCCTTCACCTGCGCTTCGATGACTGTTGTACCTAATCCTGATTTGTACCCCACATCTTTGACATAAAGTATGTCTGAAGAAAGAAAGGTGTGCCAATGGAAAGCACTTGGTATGGTGCCTAGCACAGAGTATGTGCTCAGTGAAAGGGACTTGGTACTGACGTTCATTCCTTGGGGTTCCCTGGTGTGTGATATTTGGCTCTGGGGTCCATCATAAGACACAAGGCTGTTAGGCCAGATTCTCTGTGTTAAATACTTTCTGGAGCTTAAAAGAATTGTATGCAGACGATGACATTTTTCAAAGGCAGCAAGCCATGGAATTTTTTGACCCAGAAAGGGAAGTGGGAATCCCCCCGGTTTAAAGGGTTATGTCGTAACTGGGCAGAAATGGTCTCTCTTCTCCCTCCTTCCCTTCCTTTCTCTTTTCTTTTATCTTTTTGAGTTAGGGTCTCACTCTGCCACCCAGGCTGGAGTGCAGTGGCATGATTATGGTTCACAGCAGCCTCAACCTTCTGGGCTCAGGCAGTCCTCCAACCTCAGCCTCCCAAGTTGCTGGAATGACAGTCACGGGCCCCATACCTGGCTACTTTTTGGATTTTTTTTGGTAGAGACAAGGTCTTGCTATGTTGCCCAGGCTGGTCTTGAACTCCTGGGCTCAAGTGAACCTCCTGCCTCTGCCTCCCAAAGTATTGGGATTACAGGCGTGAGCCATTGCGCCTGGCCATGTCCTTGTTTCTTGAACCTGAATCTGGCCCTCTCTTTTCTGGATGTCTGGATCTTCTTGGTCCAGTGGCCCCTTGAAGAGAGGGAATCTCAGTCTTCAAGTTTAAAGGTTGACCCAAAGCCCAGGGCTGCTCATGATGCCCTCCAGACACATTCCTCTTTCTTGTTAGTTTCTAGAGGAATATTCTCTTTAAAGAGCCCAGGAAGCAGGTCCTGACTGGCATAAGGACCAGCAGCAGTTCTTCTGAGGAGGACAGACTGCCTCTTCACAGGCCCTTCTGAGTGGGTCAGGGGGAGAGGGCCCTTTCATGAGCTTTGGCCTGTGCAGCCCATTGCTTGGTGAGAATGTCAGAACCGTGGTTGCTCATAACAGTGGATTATTCTGGACCTTTCTTTGCAGACACTGAGGGGCACCAGCCCCATCCATGCTGTGTCTGGATGTCTTTAGGGATACAATATTCACTCTCAACAGTGGCCCCGTGCTAGATGCTGAGGTGTGCACGAGACTCAGTGCACTCAGGGAGGCTCCCAGGCTCTGCCCTTGTCTTTGGGGGTTGGTAGAGGATGCTTCCAGGTGAGGTGGTATCTCAGGAGCCCTGAGGGCCAAGTTCTGCTGCAGGGTGTGTGTTTGTAGGGAGTGATTCCCTACTTGAGACCAGAAGCTTCACAGGCTTGTTTTGCATTCTCCAGCACCAGCCTCGATAAGATGATCCTTTCTCTTTCTTTTTTTCAGAGACAGAGTCTTGTTCTGTTGCCCAGGTTGGAGTGCAGTCGTGTGATCATAGCTCACTGCAGCCTCCGTCCTCCCAACTCGGCCTCCCAAGTAGCTGGGACTACAGGTGCACCCCACCACACCTTGATAATTTTAATATTTTTTGTAGAGATGGATCTTGCTATGTTGCCCAGGCTGGTGTTGAACTCCTGGGCTCAAGTGATGCCCCTGCCTTGACCTTTCAAAGTGCTGGAATTACAGGGGTGAGCCACTGTGCCCGGCCCAGAGCCCTTACTCACCCATTCCGAGTGATCCCAGGGTAAGTCTGACCCACATCTCTTCACAGAGGAAGAGGAAGTTCTCTCCTAGGTAACCAGTTATCAACCACTTGTTCAGTTTCCCCAGGACCAGGCAACTGGGCAGAGATTTCTGGATTATTAGACGAATTGAGCGCTCCAGGGTAGTGAGTCACCAGAATCCCTGAAACTCCCATGGACTCTCCAGGGAAGACCTCCCGGTGAGAACTAGAGTGGGAAGGTTATTGCTGGCATGGGGCTCCCTGTGGAGCCAGATTGCAGGTCTTCTCCCTTCTCATAGGCAATGGTCTACACCGAGATTCTCAGCCTTGGCACTGTTAGCATTTGGGGTTGGGCCGCTTGTCATGGTAGCGATGGCGGTGGTGGGACATCCTGTGCATTGCAGAATGTCTAGCTGCATCCCTGGCCTCCACCCGCTGGGTGCCAGCTGGCCCTCTCTGCCCCTGCCCTGGCTATGGCAACCAAGAATGTCTCCAAGACTTTTCCAAATGTCACCGGGGGGGCAGGGGGAAGGTGCATTAGCAAAATCACCCTGGTTGAGAACCACTGATCTACCCTCACGAAGGTGTTCAAGCATGTGAGTGTTGAGTTTGGGTCTCTACTGCACCCCTCATGAGCCGTGTGGCCTTGGGGATTCATACAACTCCTTGGGCCTGGGTTTCCTCATCTAGAAAATGGAGCACATGAGGTCCAACCTCTTAGGAAGACCAGATGGGGGTGTACCAAGACCAGATAATAAATGGGAAAGGCTGGGCCCAGCATTTGCACACAGAAAGAGCACAGAAGAAATGGCCAAACCGATTCGGGCTATCCAGACTCTGTTCTCCATCCTCATAACCCACCCTTGGTGAAGTGCATCCTGGGAGTATCATCCCCTTGAACTTCAGTGTGGATTTGGTTGGCTTCCTGGCTTTCCCCTGCCATCTTAGCCTTGGTTCTTGGGTCCAGGATTCCAGGAGGTAGGGACATGGGCAGCAACATGGGCGGGACACTGGTGGGCCAGGCAGGTGGCCCTCCCACTCACTCCCGCACCAGGGATGTCCAAGACCGGCTCGCTGAGACAGGGTGTGTGGGCCAATATCTGGGCCCTGGATTCCTGTCTGAGCACAGCTGGATGCCACAGGCTGACACGCTCTCTGCTGAGATAGAGATATTTCCCTGGCAACGATCTCTCAAGCTGACACGAAGACAGAAGACATGGCCACCCGCTGGAACACGGCGTGACTGTCGTGGCTGTCCTGCCATTTGTGAGGCCAGCTTCCAAGGAATGTGGTGTGTGAGTGGAGGGGCTGAGCTTACTTGCCCTCTGCAGTCTGGGAGGCCGGGCAGGCTGACTGAGACCCCTTCGGGAAGGAAGAAGGCATGGGGGACGTTCCTGGGGTTGGGAGGGAGAGGGGCTGGGTGGAGACTGGACTCTTCCATCCCTCCAGAGGAGCAGGCCTCCCTGTGCTGGGAGTTGTGGTGGTGCGTGGGCTGTGTTGTCCTGGGCTTTAATTATTTCAGAAATATTTAACGCGATGCTGGCAAATGGAACTTGGCTGTTGCCTCCTAGCTGGGAAGACTCGGACCCAAGGCAAATGTCTTACAAATTCTCTTCTCTCCTCTTCTCTTCCTCTCTCTGTCTCTCTCTTCTCCCTCTCTCTCTGTCTTTCTCTTCCTCCCCCACCCTCAACGTCTGTCTCTGTCTCTCTTTCTTTGACAGGGTCTTGCTCTGTTGCCCAGACTGGAGTGCAGTGGTGCAATCATAAGTCACTGCAGTCTTGAGCTCCTGGGCTCAAGCAATCCTGCCTCAGCCTCCCAAGTAGCTGGGGCTACAGGGGCACACCACCCAATTCATCTGTTTTTGTTTTTGTAGAGATGGGAGGGTCTCACTATATTACTCAGGCTGGTCTTGAACGGCTAGGCTTCAGTGATTCTCCCACTTCAGCCTCCTGAGTAGCTGAGACTACAGGTGTGGACTACCATACCCAACTAATTAAAACAAAACAAAACAAAAACAAAACAAAAACACTTAAGAAACAGACGAAGTCTTGCTGTGTTACTCAGGCTTTCTCTATTTTTTTAGTTTCAACATCATGGTCATGTGACACGGAACTCAAGAGGAGGGCAGGAGATGGGTTGGACGCTGGGAGGGTCCCTGCTGGGGCTGCTGGTGGCTTGGACGACGGTGGGTGTGGGGGTTGGAGGGCCAAGTTCCATTTGCTGGCACTGCATTAAATATTGGCTGCCTGAACTGAGGAATATTTATGAGGTACATTCCAAAGGAATCTATTGGGTAAGGACGGTAAGAGAGGGGCAGGGTCAAGGCTGACCTCCAGAACGTTCAGGAGGAACAGACATTTGCTGTTGGACTCACTGCTGAGGTTGCTCTGAGGCCCAGGGTGCGGTGTCCCCAGGATGGACCAGCCTGGGGCTGGGGTGTCAGGTCTGGGGTGGAGATCCGGGCTTGGGAGTTGCCCTGTGTGGCAGTAGTGGAGGCTGTGGGAATGGCTGTGAGGGCCTGGGAAATGCATGGGGATGTCACGAAGGGGATTCCCCTGTGAGCCTGGGACGCCTTCAGGATGGGAGGGCAGAGCCCACAGGAGACCTGGAGGAAGCGGCCAAGGGGCGTGCGGCTCTCTAGATGGAGCATGAGAGGCTGAGGCCAGCCGTGCTGAAGATGGCCCATTGGATGTAATGTGCCGTGTTCATCGGCATAGCTGGAATTTTTTCCTTTTATTTTTATTTGTATACATTTATGGGGCACACGTGTAGTTTTGTTACATGCATAGATTGAGTAGTGGTGAAGTCAGGGCTTTCAGAGTAGCCATCATGCGAATAATGTACATTGTACCCAATAAATCATTTCTCACCCTCCTCCACCCTTTCAGGTCCCCAGTGACTGACATTCCACATTCTACATCCACGGGGACACATTACTCAGCTCCCACTTATGCAAGAGAACACGTGGTGTTTGACTTTCTGTGTCTGCATTGTTTCACTTGAGATAATGGTCTCCATTTCCATCCATGTTGCCACAAAAGACATGACTTCATTCTTTTTCATGGCAGTGTAGTATTCCACTATGTAGGTATACTACATTTTTCTTTATGTAATCATCTGTTGATGGACACCTAGGTTGGTTCCATGTCTTTACTATTGTGGATGGTGCTGCCATACACATATGAGTGCAGATTTCTTTTCGATACAATGATTTCCCTTCCTTTGGGTAGATATCTAGTAGTGGGATTGCTGGATCAAATGGTAGTTATGTTGTTAGTTCTTTGAGACATCTATACTGGTTTCCATAAAAGCTGTATTTTAAAAAAATTTCAAATAGTAGTTTTTATGATATATTTTCAAACACATTTTACAGATATATCAAAAAATCAAGTATGATATGATAACTCTATCAAGATTCAATTAAATTTTAATCAAACATTTGAATGTGGATAGATGAGGGGGTGTTTTGGCCAAAATATATCAGAACAATGATCATTTATGCAAATAATATAGGTTTTAATGCTTTAGTTGAATTAAACAATTTTTTATGTTCTGAATTTTATTTTCAATAGGAATTATTTTTATATGAGAGCATGTTATATATCTAGATTTTTCTCATTCTATTTGATTTAATTGACAAAAATTGTGCATATATATATGGGGGAGTGGGCCGCATGATGTTTTGAAATATGCAGATTGTGAAATGGCTAAATTGAGCTAATTTGCATACGCATGAACTCATATACTTATTTTTTTGTGTGGTGAGAACACTTGAAATCTATCTTCTCAGTGATTTCCAAGCACACGATACGTGGTCGGTAACTGTAGTCACCATGCTGCACAGTAGATCTCTTGAGCCTGTTCCTCCCGTCTGGCTGAAGTTCTGTGCCCTCTGCCAACCACTCCCTCAGCCCTGATAACCACCACTCTCCTCTCTACGTCCATGAGTCCAGCTTTCTTGGACTCCACACGTGGGTGAAGTCCTCTAATACTTGTTCTTCTGTGTCTGCTGTAGTTTCACTGGTGTGGTGTCTCCCGGGTTCACCCATGTTAGCACAAATGGTGGCCCCCTCTCTGCTTATATAAATAAAGTTTTATTGAAACACAGCCACCCCTATTCATGCATGTACTGTCTATGGCTACTTTCCTGCTAAGACAGGGGAATTGAAGAGTTAGGACTGGAACTGCATGGCTAAACTGTTGACCATTTACCTACAGAAAAAAAAAATTGCTGATCCCTGCAGTTAGAGTCTCAGGTTGAGGACTTTGTACCACCTTGGTGTCCCATGGCAGCCTGTGAAATGTGAACAGTGCTGGGATGGGATTGCAGTGATGAGTCTTAACCTGGAAGGTCTTTGGTGTCAGGGGCTCTGAGTGGGTTTTCTTCAGCCCTATGGCTGGACACAGGGCACCACATTGTCTGATTTTTGTGTAGGGGAAGAGAAAAGAGGGAGGAACCAGCAACTTGTTGCTGCCTTTCTAAGCACCTCCCTGTGATGGGTCGCCCACCAAGGGTTGGAGTCCCATCTTGCAGATTTCCCAGCATCCAGCGAGGTCAGCCTTCTGCTGCTGCCACTCAGGCACAGAGCCTCCAAATTACCAGGAAGGGAGAGAAAAAGAAATATGGTTTTTGCAAGCACAAGAACTCGGATTATTGAAATTAACATTTCTCCAAGTTTGATAGTGTCTAGGCATGCATATTTAAGCGTCTGCCTCAAAAGCTCTTGCTAATAACCAGATGGCGCATTTCATTTCCTTTTTTTGTTCTCTGGGCAACACGCAGCTTCCTGTGCGGTTCTCCTTGCAGGCAAGGTGATGGTACTTCTGACCATTGGTGTGGGACCCCCGGGGGCCGCTGAGAGCCCTGTGTCTTTGGGTTGGCCTTTCTCCTTCTAATCAGCTTCCGTGGGAAGGTGTCAGGTCCTCACAGCCCACCACAGGGCTCTTGCCTTTGCTTCCCCAAAGAGTCTGGCTCCATCTGATACCCCACACCTCGCCAGCTTAGGAGCAGAGTCCTGGGCTGGTGGTGGTGGGGTGTGTCTGAGAGTGCAACCCTGGAGGGGAGCCAGGAAAAATGACTGGGGAGGAAGTTCCAAAGAGATAATAAGTTAGACAGAAAAAAGAGGAGGGAGGAAAGAACAGGGGCTGTGGGACAGGAGAGAGGAACTTCAAGGCACAGAGGAGAAAGTTCGGGTTTCCAGATGTCAACAAGATGAGGCCAGACACCGTTAACCTACTGCTGGTGTGGCTGGGCTTTGTGAATTTCTCTGTTTTCCTTGTGTTTCAGGGTACCATAGGAGCAGCTCCAGGGGGCTCTGTGCAGCACCCTGTTCTGATGGTCTTTGGGGAGCACAGGGACACCCACCTTTGGCTCCGTGTCCCCTTCCCTCCTGCCACCCCTGCCGTTGCCCTGACCCTGTCCTGCCCCTCCTGGAGGGGCCTGGCCAGGGTTTCTAAGCTCCTCTTTGGGAGGAAGGCACTGTGCTTGGTGGCCTGTTGACTTAAGTGGCAGGTGTGGTGGCCTGGGAAGGAGAGGCTGCTGCTCCTTCATTCATTCATTCGTTCATTCATTTGCTTTTTTTTGACTCTGTTCTTTGTTGCCCGGATGGACTTGCAAGCCTCTGCCTTCTAGCTCTCCTGCCTTGGACTCTTGGAATTGGGCCAGATGGGAGTGTCCATGTGATCTGAGTAGAACTTAGTTTTTTTCCCCCTGCTTATTGGAGATACAAATGATTTGTTCATTTGTAAGGATTTTAAGCAATACAGCTGGATGTGATACAGAAAACAAGCCTTCTTTTCTCAGAGGTGACACCTGACAGGGCTGGGGTCTACCTGCCACACCTCTTCCACAAGCAGGCATGCACATATATGGGCACATAAGTAGTTTACTTGTAATTTGTTTTTTCTTTCTTTTTTCTTTTTTTTGAGTTGGAGTCTCACTCTGTTGCCCAGACTAGAGTGCAGTGGCTGCTCCCAGTCACCGCAGCCTCGACC
>NW_007033778.1:379166-383304 GCF_000164805.1 Carlito syrichta
CCTCAGCCTTCCGAGTAGCCGGAACTACAGGCGCGCGCTACCACACCCGGGTGATTTTTTGATTTATTGTAGAGATGAGGTCTCGGCCAAGTTCCCAGGCAGGTCTCGAATCCGCGGGCTCAGGCAATCCACTCACCTCAGCCTCCCAAAGCGTGGGATTACAGGCTGAGCCACTGAGCCGGGCTTGTTTTTTCTTTTTAGAGACAGAGTCTTATTCTGTTACCCAGGCTGGAGGGTAGTGGTGTGATCATAGCTCACTGCAACCTTTAACTCCTAAACTCAAGTGATCCTTCATCCTCGGTCTCCTGAGTAGCTGGGACTACAGGTGTGCACCATGGCCTCAAGCGATTCTCCTACCTAAGCCTCCCTAATATGTGGGACTCCAGTGCCACCACCATACTTGGCTGTTTTTTTAGGTTTTATTTTTTTGTAGAGATGAGGTCTTGCTATGTTGCCTAGGCTGGTCTTGAACTCCTGACCTCAGGTGATTCTTCTGTCTTATCCTTCCAAAGTGCTGGGATTATAGGCATGAGCCACCACACCTGGCCAATTTTAACCTTTGACAAATAAAAATAAAAATGGGCTAATGTTACACTCACTGCTCTTTTCCCTCGTTGTGTCTTCGACATCATCCCACCTGCTGTTCTGAAGTGTGGATATACCCTGCTTTACTTAACCTGCCCTGTGGTGATGAACCTTGGCCCTACCTTTTCCCAATGCAGATGCTCTTCTGCTGAGCCTCCTTACACTGTCGTGCGTCGGCCTGTGCCTGGCTTTTCTAAGATGCTCCTGGAAGCAGCCTCTCCTGGTCATGGGTGATCTCTGCTGAATTTGCATATTGGTCTAATTCCATCCACTCATTCAGCCTCCCCAGGACTCACATAGGACCACCCTCCATGGCGTCATTTTCCACAGCTCAGAGGGACTGGTCAGGAAGCCACGGCTGCCTCACTTTCCTTCACTCAGGCCCGTCCACACACTGTTGTCCCGCCCCTTCTCCCAACCATGCTGGACCACCCCACCTCCACCCCACCCCTGCACTGGCCCCTGCTGGTGGTCTTGCCCCAGAGGGATGTTTGCTTTCTCAGACACTCCTAGCAAAATGGGCATCATAGGATGATAACGTCCACCTCCTGGAGCTGTCATGAGGGTTCAGTGACGCAACTTGTGAGTGCACTGTCACAGCAGCTGGTTGTGCAGTCAACAGTGCAGGCAGATCTGTTGCTGATGTTGGCCATCACTGCTGGATGGTGGCTTTACCAGGGGCGGTGTCCTTAGTGCCAGGCCCAATGCTGCCCCCAGTACCTGCCGTGTTTATCGAGTGATTGAATGGCAGGGGCAGAGACAGGGGCCAGGGTGGTAGGAATGAGGAAAGAGTGGTCTCTGCTGGTGGGCTCTGAGATGAAGCCCATGTCGCTGAGGCCCAGGGGCCTCCACTGTGTTCTCCAGGCCTGAGACTAGAGGCTGGACCTGGGACGGTACTGGCTAGTGTCCTGCTTCCTCAGGGTACCTCAAGTCCCACCCTGGACCTGGAAGCCAACTGACATGCCCGTGGCAGGGACCCTGCTGGCTCTGAATCCAGAGACAGAGGACAGGGATGCATGTTTGTGTGTGGGTAGTGGGGGCGGGGGGTGGGGATGCACATGGTTCCTCCTCGGTTTTCGACTCTGCACAGCGTCTGGGTTTGCTGTGAGTGAGCACGGGCATGCCTTTAGGTTTCCAGCCTGAGGTTGTGTTTGTGTGGGGTTAAGTTGCAGATACAATGCAGGAAGTTCATCCACTTAAACCTGCATTTCTGCTGACCCATTTTTGGTATAAGTATATCCCATGCAAAATTTGGGGCATACTTATCCTCAAAATGATTCACTGTCTGTGATTCAGGTTTAACTGGCATCCTGCTGTTTCCCTTGTTATGTCTGGTGGTCCTATGAGGGAGTTATCAGTGTGTGGGTGACCATGTGAAGGATCCTCTACATGTCTACAGGTGATAGGATGGATAGGCCCGCTTGGGCTGCATTGGTGGCTCGAGGAGGCTGTGTGGTTGGATCCAACCCCTGGGCCTGGACAGCACTGTCCAGCACTGCCCAACTCGCCTCCTCCATCGGGGCTGGCTTCCCTCCCATTTCTCCCCACATACAGGGACAAGAGCCGCCCCGTCCCCATCTGGAGCTCGGCTTCCCAGCCAGACGTGATGGCAAACAGCACAGATGGCTGCAAAGCTGTCCCGGCTCATCTGTGAGGGACCTGGGACAATGAGGAAGCCTTGTCCTTGCCGTCCCCCCTCCAGAACACCTGGAAACAGCCACCTCTGAATTGCTGCCGGGGACACGGTTTCCTCCTGGCGATTAAACCACCCCAGACTGAAACAGCACTTTACTTCCGCCATGCTCTTGATCCCTTGCGCATAATAGGTGTTCTAGGAACCACAGGGTGCCTGGTCTGTCAGGGTGAGGGGCTGTCCTCTCAGAAGCTGGGGAGGGACTGATTCATCTCCATCTGGAACACTCTCAGCCAGAACCAGAGCGGCTTTGGAGGAAGGCCATTTCTTCCCCACCAGACCTAGCAAGGGAAATGGCAGGGTGCCACTTAAACTTGAATCACAGACAAACAATGAATCATTTTTAGGGTAAGTATATCCCGAATGTTGTGTGGGATATACTTGTACCAAAAATGGTTCATCAGAAAGAAATGCAGGTTTAAGTGGATGAACTTCCTGCATTGTATCCACAACTTAACCCCACACAAAAACAACCTCAGGTTGTGTTCTGTTTTTTTTTTTTTTGAGTTGGAGTCTCACTCTGTTGCCTAGGCTGGAGTGCAGTGGGACAATCATGGCTCACCACAGCCTTGACTTCCTGGGCTTAGGCGAACCTTCTGCTTCAGCCTCTCAAGTGGCTGGGACTACAGGGACATGTGTCAGGCTAATTTTTTTCTTGATTTTTTTTTGTAGAGATGAGATCTTGCTGTGTTGTCCAGGCTGGTCTCAAACTCCTGGGCTCAAGCAATCCTCCCACCTTGGCCTCCCAAAGTGCTGGGATTATAGGCATGAGCCACCATGTCTGGCCCTGCATTGTTCTTGACACTTGATCATGACTTAAATCATCCAGGGACCTGCCTCACAGTATCCTGAACCTGAGGGCATGCTTGCATCCAACTGGCTTGGAGACTGTTGAGGAGTGTGTTGAACTTGGCCTCTGAGTCCAGGTCAGCTTTTTGTGGGAAGTACACCAAGGGGCCCCACCCTGTGCTTTTAGAAGATAATTACTGTTTAGTCATTTACTGAACTTGTTACAGACAGAGTCTCAGTTTCTCGACAGCTTCTTTCGGGGGTTGGCACTGTCATTACCTGCATGCTCACTCGCTCTCTCTAGCCTCTTTAGGCTCCCATACTTCCTGCGCTCTTTCCTGCCTCAGGGCCTTTGTACATCCTGATCTTTCTCTCTCCCTATCCCTTCACCTGGCAAAGGTTTCTTCTGACAATTGAGTCACCAGTACTTTGAGGACTGCAAATAAATGGCATCCTCAGGGTTGCCTAGCCACATAGACTCAGTCACAGCACCTTGTTCTCTGTTCTTATAACACCTAGCACCTCTCTGTTGTAGGTGTTAGCCTAGCTACAGCTGCCAGTTTCTTTTCTTAGAGACAAGGTCTTGCTCTGTCACACAGGCTGGAGTGCAGTGGCACAGTCATAGCTCCCTGTAGCCTCGAGTTCTTTGACTTAAGCGATCCTCCCACCTCAACCTCCTGAGTACCTGAGATTACAGATGCATACCACTACACCTGCCATCAGTTACCTATTTCTTGGGATGTGATTCTTTTTACGAATGTGTGCTCCCTTCTCAAATATAGTCACCACAAGGGCAGGGGCCATACTTGTTTGATTTCCATTGTGTCTCTGGGTTTTAGCATATGCTCGAATTTAGCTAGAATTTGATTGATAGGTAAAGTCTTAGTCATTTAAAAAAATTTTTTTTAAAATTTCTTTTTCTTTTTTTATTAATCAATATTTTTTATTATGGTTTTGTGGGGTACAGTTAAGGGTTAGGTGTACAATTACGTTTCATTCAGGCACCCTGTTGATAAGAGGTGTTTTCCCATCCCCAGACAGATATTTGCTACTGTTAATCCCATCCCCCCC
>NW_007033778.1:383529-412357 GCF_000164805.1 Carlito syrichta
GCTTTTAGGAATCGCCACACTGCTTTCCACAGAGGTTGCACTAGTTTACACTCCCACCAACAGTGTAGAAGTGTTCCCTTTTCACCACACCCTCTCCAGCAGCTGTTATTTTTTGAGTGGTCGATAATTGCCATTCTGACTGGAGTTAGGTGGTATCTCAGTGTGGTTTTGATTTGCATCTCCCTGATGATTAGTGAGGTTGAGCATTTCTTCATGTGTTTGTTGGCTGCTCGGATGTCTTCTTTTGTGAAGTGTCTGTTCATATCTTTTGCCCATTTTATAATGGGGTTGTTTGTTTTCTTCTTTTCAGTACGTTTCAGTTCCTTGTAGATCCAGGATGTTAAGGGCTTAGTCATTTTACAGCTGAAAAATTGAGGCTCAGGAAAGTTATATAACTTGCTCTGTACTGTACAGTGACTCAGGAGTGGGACCGGGCTTGAAGCCTCTGGTTGGTCTCTGGGTGCACACTCTTAACCACTTCATTGTGGTAGCTCTCAACAGTAGGAGTGAGAGACAACTTTTAGAACATGTGTAACCACAATCCCAGAGGTTATCCTTGAAGCTGGTGTTAGGGACTTACTGGCCTTTGGGCCTTCTCACTGTGTTGCATAAAATGCACCTCTTTTTTCTGGTGTGCCCTTAGCAATATTTGAAGCACAGTTGTCAATATGAGAAAATAGATGTCTATAATTTTAAGAAAGGAGTCTATACCATATTGAGCTTGTGGTCTGCCATGGCCCCCTGACTGTCTTCATCTTCAGTTATGTAAAATCCACATTGCCTCTCTTGATAGCTGCTCAGTGTTTTTTTTTTCTGTCTTCAAGATTGCTTCAGATTTTTTCCATAATTGGGGTCTACTTCCCACTTGCATTCCTCACCCAGCTTGTTCTGAATTTTGTCAGTAACTCTTCTAGCCTTTGGTGAACGCTGGGTTGTAGGAAAGCCTTGAGAAAGATGATGTGTGATGAGAGGTGAAGACACCTGGCAGGCGGTAGTCATTGGGGTCAGTCCAAAGGCTGGCAGAAGGGCTGACCTGGAGGATAGAGAAGTCCCCCAGCTCAAGGTCAGGCTCAGGGGAGTGAAGAGGGTGAGTCTGTTGGATGGAATTGCAAGTGGTTGCTTAGCCCCTTCTTCTCTTCATGGTTGGGGAAGTCTTGAAGAGCATGTTTAATGTGACGGGAGATTAAAGGGCCTCTTCGTTGAACTTGCACAGCTGGGCAGTAGCACGACATAACCAGAGTATTGATTATTGATTGCCCAGCTGTAATCAACTCAACACCTTCAATTCCAGCTGTAATTCGCACTAATTATCAATGCAAGTTTTGACTTTCCTAGGCAAGAAAGAAAGTGTTCCCAGAGTGGTGATTGAGGTTAGGCATTAAGCAAGACAATGGGTATACTGGGGAGAGCTCCTTTGCCCACCTACCTGAAGATGGAGAGACACTCTAAAGTACTCATTCAGTTCTTTAGAGGACTGAAAATAAATGACAAACAATGTTGCTAAAATTCATCATCCATCCATGCTTCCACCCACCCACCCACCCACCCATCCATTCTCCACCCATCCACCATTCACCCACCCATCCGCTCATCCATTCATCCATCCATCCCTTCATCCAAAGTTTATCTATCCATTAATTTATCTATCCATCCATCCATCCATCCACCCATTCACTTATCCATCCATCCATCCATCCATCCACCCATCCACCCATTCTCCACCCATTCTCCACCCATCCACCATCCACCCACCATCCACCCATCCATCCATCCATCCAAAGTTTATCTATCCATTAATTTATCCATCTATCCATTCATCCATCCACCCATCCACTCATCTATCCATCCATTCACCCACCATCCACCCACCCATCCACTCATCCTCCCTCCCTCCATCCATCCATCCATCCATCCATCCACCCATCCACCCACCCATCCACTCATCCTCCCTCCCTCCCTCCATCCATCCATCCATCCATCCATTCATCCACCCATTCACCCATCCACCCATCCACCCATTTATCCATCCATCCATCCATCCATTTGTCTACCATCCATCCATCTGATTGTACTTCCATTCATTTATTCATCAAAGACTCATTAACCATCTACCTAGTGGTTGAGAACACAGTCTCAACTGTGAATATGACTCCCTGGCTTAAATTGAGCTTCACTACCTCCTAGCTAGCTCCTTGAACAAGTTATAGAACCTCTCTGTACTCAGTTTTCTTGTCTGAAAATTGGTTATCAATAGCTTCTTCTGTTGCAGATTCAGTGACAATTAAATAAGAGGTCACATTAAAAGTGTACAGTCAACACTCAATAGACATGAGGTGTTACTGTTTATTATTATTCTTGGTAGGTTCTTTGGATAACCTGGTGAGCACAGGGAAGACACCTGTTTGGACAAATAGTGGCATACAGGGTGATAAGTTCTTTGGCAGGGGAAGGCCAGAAAGCTGTGGAGAAGGCCTGGCTTAATCTCGGAGGCTTACAAAAACATTCTCCAATGAACCGCTGTTTCAACTGTGGGGTGGGTAGTAGTTGGAGTCTCACCTAGGGGTCTGTGACAGGATGTGGCCAAGTTAACCCGGGTCTTGCAAATTCGGGTCTTGGTCCCCAGTGGCAGAATTGAGGGATCCAACCTCCTGTCCTCTATGGCTGGAAGTCCATCAGATCTGGGAATGGCAGTTTGGGGGAGGAGACTGGCGATGACCTTGTCCTTTGTTTATCATCACACTTCCTGTGTGGTGTAAGGGACCCCTCAGCCGCAGTCTTCTCGTCTGGAAAGTGGGGTTAGAAGTCCTGCCTGCTTCTGCCAGAACTGTTAGGAAGACAAGATTAGATAGCAAGTGAGGACTCTTTGGAAATGAAAACATTCTATCTGAATGCAAAATGTTCTTCTGTGCCTGTGATGTTTTCCAACCTATGAAATCATTGTGGACCCCAAAACTATTATTAAAAACAAATAATGAAGTTAACACTTTCTCCATCTCTCCCCAGGGGAGGCAATTTGTCAAAGGTTGTTATTGCTATTTCATACACAAGGAACACTAAGGAAGGTGCAGAAACAGGACCAAGACTCAGGACTTTTGGCCTCCTGTTTGCAGGGTCTCACATGGGGGGAGAGGACTACTCTGAGTCCTTTCTACAGAGTTGCTATGTGAGAAGCAGTCTTGATTTAAATATTCACAAGGGACCTTAGACATTATCTGTTAACAAAAGGGTGCAAGGAGTGGATTCAGTCATCTCTATAGCTAAGATGGCTTCAGGGTTGAAGCAAGTGACATCTCTAGAGTCAGAACCCAGGTTTTACTAGTTGCAAGCTGTGAGAACATGGGCACATTGTCTAACCTCTCTGGGTTTCAATGACCTTATAGGATAAGATGCATTGTACTAAACAAAACATGTAGGAGGACAGGCGTTAATTGTAAATATCCATCCTCAGCTTGAGAGGGTGGATGTTTACAGTTTTTAAAAAAGGAGTCTATATCATATTTAGCTTGTGGTCTGCCATGGCCCCCTGATCTTCAGCCTCAGTTTTGCAAAATCCACACTGCTTCCCTTAAGTTTCTTTTCCCTTCAGTTTCTTTTCTGTCTTCGATATTGCTCAGACCATTTTCCCATAACTGAAGCCTTATTCCCACCCCCATCCCTCACTCGGCTTGTTCTGGATTTTGTCAACAACTGTTGACAAGACAGTTGTCAATCTCCCTGCAAAAGACTGATTTCCTCCCGTCCTTTTTCTTATTCTATCCCTCTTTCTCCTCAAGAGAGGAACACATGTGGATATAAGTGAGTGAAGTTCTTGAGCACTTCTAGAGGCCATTTACCAGTGGTCAAGGTCACTGTGTTTTGTGGTTTTTTTTTTTTTGAGTTGGAGTCTCACTCTGTTGCCCAGACTGGAGTGCACTGGCCACTCCTGGCCACCACAGCCTCGATTTGCTGGGCTCCGGCAATCCTTCCTTCTGAGTAGCTGGAACTATAGGTGTGTGTTACCACACCCGGCTAGTTTTTGATTTACTGTAGAATGAGGTCTTGCCAAGTTGCCCAGGTAGGTCTCGAACCTGCGGGCTCAGGCAATCCACTCACCTCAGCCTCCCAAGGCGCGGGATTATAGGCTGAGCCACCGAGTCCAGCTTCACTGTGTGTTAAAGTCACCATCGTCTTCCACAAAGTGAGGTGGGGAGGTCAGCAGAGCTAGGAGTGTCCCCAGGGTCAGCTTCTCACAGTTCTCTACATCCAGCCAGGAGACAGGTCTCAAGATGTTATCTTTACTTTTTTAAAAATGGGATCAAGTGATTTTATTTTATTATGGAAAATTCTCAATATACTTAAAAGTAGAGAAATTAGTTTAATGAACTGCCATTTACTCACACATAGGTTTAAAACTATTAACATTTTGCAATATTTACTTTCTTGATTTTCCTCAAGTATTTTTAAATAGCTAAAGTTTACAGTAGTTACATAAATTATATCATGACATTCAACCCTACCTATTTTATTTTCTCTCTAAGAAAAGGAAATTTCTTATATGACCATTTTTATACCCAATGAAATTATCAGTGATTCCTTAATATCCTGTAATATGGAGTCTCCAACCCCCGGGCCATGGACTGGTACTGGTCAGTGACCTGTTAGGAACCAGACCACACAGCAGGAGGTGAGCGGTAGGTGAGCGAGTGAAGCTTCATCTGTTTTACAGTCGCTCCCCATTGCTTGAATTACTGCCTGAGCTCTGTCTGCTGTCAGGTCAGTGGCGGCATTAGATTCTTACAGGAGCATGAACTCTATTGTGAAACTGCACGTGAGGATCTGGGTTGCACGTTCCTTATGAGAATCCAGTGCTTGATAATCTGAAGTGGTGATGCTAGCGCTGGGGAGTGGCTGCAAATATGGATTAACATTAGTGGTGAGGTTTGACTGCACATCCCCCTCACCCTGATCCATGGAAAAATTGTCTTCCAGAAGGCAGTCCCTAATGCCAGAAAGGCTGGGGGCTGCTGCTCTAATACTAAGTGTACGTTGAAATATCCCTACTTGTCCTCAAAATGTCAATTACAATCTTTTGGTTTGAACAAAGATAGTAAAATCTTGAGATTTAATGCAGAGATTTCATTTTAGCTCACATGTCTAAGCTTCGTGGTACATGGTGGCTTTACTTGACAGTCCTCCACCGTGGTACCGTAATAAAAGGGCATTCCACTTCCCATCTTGCTTCTGGTCAGTGTTTCCCTCCTGCAGGAAGAAGGAGTGACCGTCAGGGAGGGCTCAGGCATCCCCATAAATACAAAGCCTCCTCCATTCTCACAAATGCTTCCCTTGCAGAATTATTTTGAGTATTGGAGATCAGGCATTCAGAGTGTCCTTGTGGTGTCTGGCACAGTGATCAATACTTATAGTGTCTCCTGTGGTGCTTCCCACTTTTTACCAACCATCAGGAACATCAGAATCACGTGTTTGTGTGTACCTGTATGTGTGTGTGCATGCAGCTATGCGTGTGACTATTAAAGTAATTCCTGCCGGGCTCGGTGGCTCAGCCTGTAATCCTGCGCCTTTGGGAGGCTGAGGTGAGTAGATTGCCTGAGCCTGTGGGTTCGAGACCCGCCTGGGCAGGCGAGACCTCATGTCTACAATAAATCAAAAAATCAGCCGGGCGTGGTGGCACGCGCCTGTAGTTCCAGCTTCTCGGAAGGCTGAGGCGGAAGGATCGCCGGGGCCAGCATGTCGAGGCTGCGGTGGCTGGGAGCAGCCGCTGCACTCCAGTATGGGTGGCAGTGAGACTCCAACTCAAAAAATAAAAATAAAAAAAATAATAATTCCTAGGGCTCACTCCTAGAGCCCAATGCCTGGGGGCGCAGTCAGGATTTATATCCACAAAAGTTCCCAGGTGATCCCCTACAGCCATCCTGGCTCTTGCTTGGGAAATAGTTCTGGGAACGAGTCCTCTGTGCTACTTTGACTCCATCTTGCATCGCCATGCCTTGCACTCCAGCGGTTTCTTCCCCAGGGTTATAAGATCCATGATGTTCGGGTCATCTACTCACATGTGTGTCAGTGAACTGAACTTTCAGTGGTTGTCAGTGGAGTGGGTGCTGCTTGGAGTCAGGTTCTAGGGAGGCGTGTGGGTGTGTGTGTAAGTGAGAGACGAACATCTTTTCTTTGGAAAGAATCTTGCTGTCTTTCATCTGCGTTTGCTGTGAGTCAGTGTGATTTACTCTGATGGAGACCAGTTAAGCTTAAGTGGAGGTCTTGCCTGGAAGTGGAACAAGTTATGGGTGGGCAGAGCTGCTGAAAGCCTTCCTGGGAAATGCCTCAGCCTCACCTCCATTGACTGAACTCGTTTTCACTCTCATTTGACACCATGTGGGGCCCATTTTGATTTCTCTTACAGAGTGGGAGCTGTGAGATCTCCTGTAAAAGTATATGTGGGGAAGCTGGGATTGAGTTTGGAGATGGAAGTACTCTGCTGAACAAAAACCATGGGATACTAGCAGTGGAGGAACAAGCATTATCATCAGTCACTGCCAGCTCAACCATATGTGACGTGGGAATTCTCTTTTTAGTCTCCAACCTTGGTCAAACCATTTCTAAATTCCTCATCCACACTGAGTGAGTACTGTGGCTGGTACTGATTGGAAAATCCTTCAGTTGCTTCCTATGCAAGGCAGGAAAATAAAGGTAGAGCCGACCTCCTTGAGGATTCTTTCTTTTCAATCAGAGCTTCTCAAGGTGCTGCGCTGAAGATACTGCAATAAGTTATCTGGGATGCTTAATATATATATATTCCAGGAGTTCACCCTTTGGAATCAGTCTCTGGAGCTGGGACCACAAAATGAAAGGATAACAAGTTTGTAATCAAATCAGAGAGATTAGACTAATATATGGATAACTATAATACAAAGTAGGTTAAAAAATGACTTGATGATGATATTTAATGACATGTGTTTAAAAATTTTAAAGACCACAGAGAAGTGCAAAGAAGAAAAAGAAAAAATCACCTAAAATCTCACCACCTCAAGAAATAAACCTTCATATTAAGTGGATATTAACGTCAGTAAGGGCGCCTGGTCCTAAACCGGGCAAAGTGAGGACCAACGGGTGGCCCAGACTTCACCTGCATATTGACCACTTATGTACCTAATCCCAAATTGTACCCCACATCTTTAAAATAAAATAATAATTCAAAAAATTCAAAAAATATGAAGACTGGGAATATCATCTCAGACTAAGCCTGTGCACAGACAGAAGGATGACTAGAGAGACAGTTCTGATCATACGAAATGGGATTTTAAAACCAAAAGGTAGCAAATGAAATGCTATATAAATTTAACTAAAGAAAAAGAAATGAATGTACAACTGAAGGAACTGCTGAACTCAGATAAATCTTGTTTTGCCTCACCAAAAATCAGCTCCTACAGCATTTAAAGAAAAAAAGATTATGAAAAATATTAGGGATCTATGCACATATATATGTTTACATGTTTTCATGGTTTATTAATCCTCTCATGAAAAATATATTTATTGACTGCAGATAAAGTCATGGCAAATCTTTACTCCATCTGCTGTGATTCAATCTCCACCTCATTTTTTTCCAGCACCAGCCTTGGCTTTTGCAACTTCCTGACTTTCTTCATTCTGTTCGATGTCCCTTTTGCTATTTTTTGGAGGTCTTCCTCTCTGTACCAGCCATGTCTTGCAAGTCTATATTTGGACTCATTTTTCTTTGTGTCATCCAAGGAATCATAAATCATGCCCAAGCCAGTTGTCTTGCTATCACCAAAATGGGTTCTGAATTCCAATACAAAGATGATAGCTAATGTGGTTTTGTATGTTTGGCTAGTTTTTCCTGAGTTTCCATCTTAGGCAGTGTTGCTTTCCCAGGGAGAAGGACATCAATGACCATCTCTTTCCTCTGAAGTACTCTGGTGGTCATGAATTTCCTAGTCCAGATAGTTACTGTGTCATTCATGATGGTAGTCGAGCCTCAGGCAGCCAGGGAGGAAAAAAAAAAGCAAGATCTTATGTTTTTAAAACTACATGTTTCAACTTTAGGTCCTGTCAATGGACTTTCTGCTATGAAAGTAAAGGATATTAGTACATTTACTTCCAATATTTCCACCATCACCTCTGGATGTTAGTTATTTCTGTGTAATTTGTGCCATTAAGGTTTAAAACCTTTTCTTTCTGTCCTATAATCATAGTCCTATTTTTAAGTGGATTCACTGCTCATCACTAGCCTCTTATCATGATCGTTTCATCATAGGTTGCTTATTTTTATTAATTTATTGGTTAGCTAAATTTCATTATGAAGGCTTTTAAAGAAGAGCTCATCAATTTTGTTTTTCCTGAGTTCTTGAGCATGCACTGGTGTCTGTTGCCTATTCTGATCGAAGGGTAATTTAGTTGGCTATAAAATTCTTGGGTTATACTGTATTTTCCTTTTAAGCACCAATCCATTGGCTTCTTGCATTTATCCTTCTACTGATCCCCTTTCCCTGGCTTCTTCCTTCCTGGCATTGTTTTCATCACCCAACAGTTTCTTTGTGAAGGGATCATGTACTATAGTCCCTGAGGTATTTCACATTTGCAGAAGACTGTCTGTTCTTACACTCTGTTGATAATTTGTCTGGGAATCATTATCTTGGGCCCTAAGACAGTTTGTAATAAATACTGTGAAAAAGGAACACATAATACATTTTCAGACTTCATAGAAGGGTGGAATCACTTCTCTTTGGGGTTATCAGGGAAGGCTTAGTTAAGAAGGCAGCATTTGAACTAAGCCTTGAGAGGAAGAGTTTGGATGTGCAATGATGGGACAAGAATGGAGACAAGGGGTGCTGTTAATTTTATGTTAAAATGGGCCACAGGTGCCCCAGTATTTAGTTAAACATGGTTCTGGATGAGATTAACATTTGAATCAGTGGACTGAGTAAAGAAGATGGCCCTTCCCAATGCAGGTGGGCCTCATCCAATCTACTGAAGGCCTCAATAAAACAAAAAAGTGAAGTGAGAGACAATTTGCTGTCTTCACCTGACCTTATTTGAGCTGGAACACTGGTCTTCTCCTGCCTTCAGACTTGGATTCCACCTGAAATAAAACCATTGACTCTTCTGGGTCTTTAGCTTGCTGGCTGCAGATTCTGGAACTCCTCAGCCTCCCCAACCATGTGAGACAATCCCTTGCAATAAATCAGCCTCTCTAAATATCTCCATCTTTGTCTCCATTCTTTTTCTCTGGAGAACCCAGACTAACATACAAGGCTATTTTAGAGAAAGACATGGAAATAGAAAAGTGCAGGGAGGGCTGGGGCAGACTGAGGTCCTGATGAGGAGTTAAGATTTTACTCTGTATAATGTGGGAAATCCTTGAAAATATTCAAAAGGTGAACATTGCATTTATGGAAGAATACCAGGGATGTCTGAAAAGAACAGCAATCACTTCATTTTAACTCCACTAATGTGTGCATCAAAAGGATGCATTGGGAACAAGGGTAGAAAGGTAGTTGAGGATCTGGAGGGTCTTCAATTCTGGGCTGAGTCTGAAATTAACCTGTAGGGGAATTGGGAGCCCTTAAAAATGCTTTGAGTTCCACTCAAGAGGTGGTTTTGCTAACAATGACTGGATGCGTTGAGGAGGAGAAAGACTGGTGGCATAAAATCTATGGAGGCAAAAACAGGTCCATCTTTTGCCATGTTGACTTCTGACTAACCCCTCTTCTGAGAAGGCCTCTAAGATTTCCTGTTTACATATTATCTCATGTGTCAGAGCATGTACTTCCCATAAATCTTGATTTTAGGTCAAACAACCTTGACGTTATCATACTTCAGTTGTCTGAATCACTCTCCCCTATGGAATATAAGCCCTGAGTCTGGGGGTGATGGCAATGGTATGCACCATCCTGTATTGCTGCCACCCAAGACAAAGACATGGCTTCTGCCTATAAGTCCCTATTAAATGTTTCTTTCAAAGAAACTGCATATGCCAGCCTCTTTCTTCAGCTTCTCAGCTTCTTTGGACCTTAGGGGTAGGTTTGCATAGACCTGCCCACTGAAAAACGAAGTCTAATTGGGATTCTGCTCTTGTAGATCAGAAAGCTGAGAAATGGACTTTAGTAGGATCATACAGATCTGGGAATCAATTGCATGGAAGAAGTAGTTGAAGGTGATGAGATGGCTTGGGGACAAAATTTGGTAGAAGGAGAAAAGATTGCAGATGATGCAAACTTCAAAGACCTTTGCATCAAAGGGATTGATGAAGGATCAAACAAAGTTTGGGAACACAGGGAAGGAGAAGGCGGGGGGTCATACCTTGAGGGCATAGCAGGAATAATGAAAGGTTTCCTTTCTTCGTATGTGGCGACCTAAACACGACCATAGTTTAAAGGCCTGGTGCATACATAGTGCAACATACGTATGAGTCAAGCGATGAGTCAAATGATGAGTCAAGGTTGTGAGTCATGGGCGCTCGAAGGGAGGGCCTCATGTGAGGCACAAGTGAAGGTAGCTTGGGAAAGGAAAAGGAATGCTTCTCTTTACGCGATGAGAAAGGCAGAGGAAGAGGGCCAAGATAAACGGACTTGGGGGTGAGGTGGAGGGAGTTGACAGAACTTATCTTGGAATGGGCTCTATCTTTGCATAGAAAAAGCTGTAGGAGTGGGCTGTGGGGGTTTTGAGATGTGGAAGAGGCTTAATGTTGATCATCCTAGGAAACATGGCTTGGAGTCTATTTGTGATGCTTAAAAATACTGCTGAACAAAAGTGAAGGCTACACTTGAGTTGGTTGGTGAGATTGTTTGGTGGAGCTACTGGATCGAGCTGTGACTATTTCTAGCATCACTCAGCAGCCCTTGGGCAGCCACAGGGCAGGCCATTGATGGGGTTAAGCCAGGTATGGAGGGCGTCCAGGTGGGAGTGGGGGAAGGTAGGAGAGAATCAGTTTAGGAGCATATGATGGAAGGAGGTGACCGTAGGGTCCAGGCTGATCAGGAAGGTAAAGCCAGAAGGGACATGAGGCTGGGCTGTGAAGAGGTTTAGAAGGGATGAGGGGTGGGAGAGGTGACCAGAAGGAGGGTGTAGCTAGAGTGGGGATGCTAGATCTTGGGACCAGAGAACTTTACAGTGAAGAACAAATAGAGGGGGCTAGAGTCAAGCTGTAAAGGCCCACAGTCTGAGGCTTGGGTACGAAGACCCTCCAGGTGACCGTCTGCTCATGGATGGTGAGAACATGACCCGGCTAGATCTTTCCTAAGGTAACTCTATGTTCTGTTCTTGGGCCTTTTTCACCACCAGCTTGAGTGGGGGGTCCTGAATGGTGTTCCTTGGATCATGGTGGTTCTTTATAAAGTATTCATGAGTCAAGGATAAAATTAAAAAAAAACAAAAAATGTCAAAGGAATGTGCCCATTGTTGAAAGACCACTGACTGTCCTTTTCCTGGGGATTGTTCTGAACAATCTTTATTCTGAAATTGTGCTTATTCTATTAACATTTTTTATATTTGCATATTTTTTCTCTCTTATGAAATGCTGTGGGGTAGACATTTCTAATACTCATATTCAATTCTCCTGTCTTTCTTGGGGCATGGAAGGACGATATCTCCTTCCTACCTTGTAGTAGTGTTGGGGGAGGGGGTATGGCTAGCACTGGCCAGCGGGCTGAGGGCAGAAGTGTGAGGTTAAACTTCTAGTTTGAAGCATTTGGTTCCCAGTGCCTGGCCCTGCCATGCTCTCCCTCCATGCCTTGGCTGGTGATGTTCCAGGTGATGCAGCCCTATTAGCCTGAGTCACAGAACTGGTTCATTGTGGAAACAGTGACCTCCACCTCCCTGCTCCTTGACACGCAGTGCATGTGTAGCATGAGTGAGAAAACCAGCTTCTGCTGTTGGAAGTCACCAAGACTTAGAAGTTGTTTATTACTGCAGAAGAACCTAATCTATTCTGACTGGTCATGGTGGAATTTCTTTTCTTTCCTCTTCCTCCCCCTCCCCCTCTCTCTCCTTCTCCTCCTCCTCCTCCTTCTCTCTCTCTCTCTCTGTCTCTCTGTCTCTCTCTGTCTGAAATTGGTAGCTTAAAAAGTCCCTTCTCACAAAAAAGAAAAAAAAAAAGATTGGCAACCTGATGTTGGTTCCCAAATTAAAAAAACAAAACCCTTTTTTACTGGTTTATATGATAGAAGAATCTGGGGATCTGCAGCCTGAGAAGCACAGTGTTGAATGTCTACAAGGACCAGGCGATTTTGTCACCTCCTCCCATCCCTTTATAGCAGATCAGCCAAAACTTGGGATATCTTCCATGGACTCTCGAAGAGATGCAGATACAATGCTGTAGCTTGAACAGTGCATCCATGAACCACCCTGACTCTGTGTAGATATCAAAGCCCTTCTTACTCAGAATGAGCTTCCTGCCTTGGTGACACTTCAGACCTTTAGATCTATTCTGTACTAATGACATTAAAACATGGCCAATGCTTTTGCTTTGCTGCCCCCCAAATTAAACACCTTAATCATGCAAACACACAGAATTGGATTTAGTGTGACTGATTCCCAACTGTCGGTAAGAACGTAATTAGATTATATTTTTCTCCCGTTCAAGTAAAAGAAAATTGACAATAAAATGCTGATCAATATGTGCAGCTCAGGAGGTAGAGCCTGCTTTGAGATGCAGAAGTGTTTGTTTTTTTAAAATCTATATTCTTGAGTAAAGAAAAAATCCATCTCTCCTTCCTAGACGGAGAAGATTTTGAGAGCCGGGCTCAGCAGCAGCTTCACTGTTGGAGGCCGAATTAAACAAATAGATGCCTCTCTGGAATGAATGGTGCCTTTCTGCTTTTCAGGAGACCATGCTATTACAGTGAAGTTTGCTGTCTGTCTTGGGTCTTGTGTGTGTCTCCAGGTGTGTGTATCTGTGGGTGGATGCCTGCATGTAAATGACAGTGTGTGCCTGTGTGGGTGTGCACAAAATTCCCATCTGAATCTCAGCTTTGTGGGGATCAAGGGGCCCTGAGCCCAGCAGATGCCATTCTAAGAAAAATCACTTGAAAATGAGATGAAGAGAACTGAAACCAGATCTCAGCTCTAAAGGCATTGGGTTTATGGGCAACTCTGGATTTTCTTTGTTTTGGAGTCTATCTGTCTTCAAAGGACATTTCTGTTTCCTGTGGAATGATCAGAATCAAAGTGATCCCAAGCACAAAATAGTAGATGCTGTATGTTTCTCGGGACATCAGAGTTTCCCTGCTGTGACCCTGCTGGTGTTCTGGGTTGGCTGTTTCTCTGTTGTGGGGGCTTCCCTACTGAGCAGCATCGATGGACTCTAGCCACTTATTGTTAATAACCCAACTCTCTCCAAGCTGAGACAAACAAAAATGTTTCCAGATGTTGTCAAATGTCCCCAGGGGCAAAATAGTCCCCATTCAGGAATTTAAAGAAAATCGGTTATCGGGTGAAATAAGTTGAGGCTGATGGCAGCCAGGGGTGAGTGGAGACTGGAAAGTTCCCAGGGATATTCTGGGAGGGAAAGAGGTGTTCTGCTTCTTGAACTGGCGTTGGTTTATAGGAGTATATTCAAATTGTAAAGAAAATTATTCTGTTGACTTCTCACCTGTGCACATTCCTGTAGGTAAGTTATAATTCAATAAAGCATTTAGAAAAATCAATTATAAGGGGAATGATTTGCAGAATGACTGGCACAAAAGCTGATCACCTTCATTTGAACTCCTCTCGAATGGATACAATGAAATGTCCAGAGGATGCTTTGAGGGCGTCAGAGCTGGGGTAGGAGAGTGTTGTGCACATCTGTGTGTGCATGTAAGGATTCAGCTAGTCACATGGAAGGATGGGGCTTGCCGAGGACAGGAGGCACAACAAAGTGGAAGCCAAAGGAATTGCACTTTCAAAATGGACTTCGGTAAAATCTTGGGCAGGACTCATGCTCATGACAGACACCTGTGTCTTTTTAGATATTAATTCTGTAACAAGGGCCATGCAAGGTGTGTTGAGGTGGGGAAATTGTGGTGAGACTGAGGAAATTGTGGTGAGACTGAGGAATTGTGGTGAGACTGGGAGATGCCCACAATTTCTGGAATCCTGTCATCATTTCCAGGGTTCCCAGCTGTCCTCTGCCTCCAGTTCACACAATGAACTTGTAAAGAAACACAGTGTGCCTATGACTCGCCAGGTGTGGAGAAAAGGACGACACAGACATGGGTCTTTTAGCAATGACTCTGCCTTAACATGAGGTAAGAGTCCAAGGCCTGACTGATTGAACTCATCCTGCATCCTATAGAAAAGCGAAGAACAATTTTTCTTCATTATTCATGAAAATGCATTGTGCTTCATACATACAAACGCAATTTGTGTTTATCCTGTTAACTTTGAAGCATCATATTCTCAAAATTTTTTTGGAGAGAGATTTGTTTCTCAGCAAATTATCTTTAGAATATGTTGAACTGGAAATTTCCTTAGAACCAATACAAAGTATAGGAAAGCCAGGTCTTATGCAGGATTTATTCTAAAGTTGGGGGAGGGGGTACAGCAAAGACCCCAGTTTGGTCAAAATTACACTTAAAAATTCCCTCCATTTTTCATGAAATATAGCGGCCAGTCCCACCATGGTTCACCATGTCCAACTCAGTCCTTCTTCCCCCGTTGGAGCAGAGGGCGACTTCTTTATGTGCAACTGATGACGTCATTTAGGGCAGGGGTGTCCAACATTTGGGCTTCCCAGGGCTGTGTCAAGTAAAAGGGAATTGTCTTGGGCCACACATAAATTTTATAATAGGGTTAGCATATATACATCATAAAAATTCTTTAAAAATTTTTTAAATTATAAAACTTAGAAAAATGAGAAAAATATAAATCTAGTGGGAAATTTGACCTTGGTTTTGTAAAACTCATCTACCAATGTCTGGTGTGATGAAAGTGGTCGCAGTTCTTAGTGAGTTCTCAAGGTACTTGTCAGAAATGTTTATTCGAATTTTGCTCTTCCTGGGCTTCATCACTGAAAACAGCTGCTCGTAAATGTATGTGCTGCCAAAAAGTGATGTCATAAGTAAGGCATGATGGTGAACTTCAAAAATGGAGGTATGCATGGTTTTACAAGGAGAATGAATGCAAAAAACACCTGGTGTTAAAAGATTTTGTGGGGCTGCATGACAAGCTGTCTTGGGTTGCAGGTAGGACATGCCTGATAGGGCCTTGTGCACTCATGGCACCATTTCTCCTTCTCTCCCTCTCTCTCTTTGTTCTTGCCAAGTACCCCCAATTCATTTTGCATAGATTAAAAGAGATCAAGCTGGTCATTTATCCAGGAGTGTGGTTGCTGGATCATGTGGTAGCTCTTTGTTAAATCATTTGAATAGCTGTCAAATGGTTTCCCGCAGTGGCTGCACCCTTTGACATTCCTACCAGCAGTGTGTGAGGGTTCCAGTTTCTCCAAATCCTCAGCAACACTTGCTATTTTACATCCTTTGGGTTCTAGCCATCCTGATGGGTGTGAAGGGGTATCTCATTGTAATCTTAATTTGCGCTTTCCTGATGACAAATGAGGTTGAACATCTTCTTCTGTGCTTATTGGCCACTTGTGTATCTCCCTTGGAGATAGGCATATTCCAAAATGAATATGAATATTTCTAAAATGAAATGAATATAGGTCCACACAAAACTTGTGCATGAAAGGTTATAGCAGCATTGTTCATAGTAGCCAAAAGGTAGAAATAACTCACCAATGGGGGAAGAGATGAAAAAATGTGGTCATTCCACACAGTGGAATATTATTTGGCCACAAAAAGGAGTGAAGAACTCACATGTGTGACAATGTAGATGAACCTTTAAAACAGGTTCAGAGAAAGAAACATCAGGCAAAAGATCACATGCTACATGATTTCATTCATATGAAAGTACAGAATAGGGAAATATACAGAAATAGAAAGTAGATTAGTGGTAGTGTAGGGTTGGTAGTGACATGGGAGAATGGGTTGATAGGGACATGGGAGTATGGGGGTGAGAGCCAATGAGTATGGGGTTTCTTTTGGGGAATGAAATGTTTGCACCTATCTTTGGCTATATTAAAAACCAATGAAATCTAGCTGAAGAAAGAATCTCAGAACTTGAATACCAGAACATGGAATTAACCCACTCTGTAAAAAACATAGAAAGAAGACACAGAAAGAAGGAACAAAGCCTACAAGAGATGTGCAATTATATCAAGAGGCTGAACCTACGCCTGAATGGTATCCCAGAAGAAGAAAGGGAAATGGAGACCAATTTGGAGCAACTATTCCAGGAGGTAATCCAAGAAAACTTTCCCCATCTCACCAGAGATGTGACCAGTCAAGCACAAGAGATACAGAGAACCCCCACAAGACATCAAATGAGAAGACCAACCTCTGGACACATAGTAATTCACTTACACAAAGTAGGCACAAAAGAAAAAATCCTAAAGGCAGCAAGAGAGAAAGGTCAGACTACCTACTGGGGAAAACCAATCAGAATAGCAGCAGACCTATTGGCAGAAACACTTCAAGCAAGAAGGGACTGGAGTCCTATATTCAAAGTCTTCAAAGATAAATAATTTCAACCAAGAATTTCCTACCCAGCCAAGTTCAACTTCATCAGTGATGGAGAATTAAAATCCTTTCCAGACATCCATTCCCTAAGAAATTATGCAACTTCCAGACCAGTTCTACAGTAGATACTTAAAAAGGTATTAAGCACAGAAGAAAGAAAAAAAAATTGACCACACACTTCCCAAGAGAACAGCAGAGCACAGAATCAACAGAGAATACAGTGCAACAAGAAACTTGAAAACACACACATACATCAACCCCAAAACCAAAAGAAAATAAGTAAACAAAGAAAAACCTTTCTAAGAACCTCATGACAGGGATAAACAATTACATTTCAATAATAAGCCTGAATGTGAATGGACTAAATTCATCACTGAAAAGACAAAGAATGGCAAACTGGATAAGAAACCATGACTCAGTTATTTGCTGCATCCAGAAAACCTATCTCAACATGAGGGATGCACACAGATTCAAAAATAAAGGATGGAAAACGGATTTCCAGGCAAATGGATCACAAAAGAAGGCAGGAGTCACGATCTTAAAATCAGACTAAACAACCTTTAAGCTATCAAAAATTTAAAAAGATGCAAAAGGACTCTACATAATGATAAAAGGTTCAATCCATTAACAAGAAATATCCATCCTAAACATATATGTATCCAACACAGGAGCACCAGCATTTATAAAGCAACTACTAAGTAAACTAAAAAAAGACATTGACTCTAACACTATTATAGCAGAGTACTTGAATAACCCACGAACAGCCTTGGATAGATCACTGAGGCAAAAAATCAACAAGGAGATCCAGAACCTAAACTTGACACTCGATCAAATGGACTTAATAGAGACCTATAGATTATTTCACCCAACAACCACAGAATATACATTCTACTCATCACCACATGGAACATACTCAAAGATCGATCACATCTTTGGCCATAAATCAAGCATAAACAAATTCCATAAGGTTGAAATATTATCATGCATCTTCTCAGACCACAGTGGAATAAAAATAAATATCAATACCAAAAAAATTTCCCCAAAGCCCACAAAGACATGGACACTAAACAACATGATGCTGAACAACTACTGGGTCAACACTGAAATCAAAGAAGAAATTAAAAGATTCCTGGAAACAAATGAAAATGAAGAAACATCTTACCAAAACCTCTGGGATGTCATGAAAGAAGTTCTAAGAGAGAGGAATTTATATCTCTATGAGCACACATCAAGAAAACGGAAAGATCACAAGTTGAGAGCCTAACAAATCACCTAAGAGAGCTGGAAAGAGAACTCTAAAAACCCAACTTTAGCAGAAGAATTCAAATCACCAAAATAAGAGCCCAAATACAGGACATAGAAGACAAAAATAGCATAGCAAACATCAACAAAACAAAAAGCTGGTTCTTTGAAAGAATTAATAAGATTGATGGACCCCTAGCCAGAATGACCAAGAAAAAGAGAGAAAAAGCCCAATTAAACACAAGCAGAAATACAAAAGACCAAATCACAACTGACCCTGAAGAAATACAAAAGATTATCAGAGACTACTATGTACACCAATATGGAAACAAACTTGGTAACCTAAATGAAATGGAAGACTTTTGACATCACACAACCTCCCCAGGATGAAACAAGAAGACATTGAGACACTGAATAGACCAATGGCAACCCAGGAAATTGACTCTGTCATATGAAAACTACCTATAAAAAAAAGCCCCAGACCGGATGGCTTTTCAGCAGAATTCTACAAAACGTACAAGGAGGAGCTGGTGAGGATGTAGAGAAAAAGGAACACTTCTACACTGCTGGTGGGAATGCAAACTAGTGCAACCTCTTTGGAAGACAGTGTGGTGATTTCTGAAAGAACTAGAAATTGACCTTCCATATGACCCAGCAATTCCCCTATTGAGAATATACCTGGAGGAACTCAAATCATTCTATAAAAATATACCTGCACACGTATGTTTGTTGCAGCTCTATTCACAATAGCAAAACATGGAACCAACCATGCTGCCCATCGAAGTTCTACTGGTTAAAAAAAATGTGGTACATATACACAATGGAATATTATGCAGCCATAAAGAAGGACAAACATATAGATTTCTCAGCAACTTGGATGGATTTAGAGTCTATCATACTCAGTGATTTATCACAGAAACAAAGAACAGAGTCATATGTTTTCACTCATAAGTGTACCTTGAACAATTATAATACTATAAGAAAGGGATTGGCAGTAGTGGGAAACTGTCAGAGGAGTGTGTGTGTGGGGGGGTGAGATTGGCAGTTGAGGGAAACTGCTAGGGGAGGGAAGGGCATACCTCATCAATGAGGGGTACTTGCATAATCAATGTTTGTATATCTAACCCTGAATTGTACCCCACATCTTTATAATAAAACAAACGAACAAATAAACAACACACAAAAAACCCAATGAAATGTAAGGGGAAAAAAAGAGCCCAAGTTGCCATTTTATTGATCATATGGTGGGCTTAACATATAGGTTCCCAGGCCCTACCTCCAGTGGCTCTGACTCAGTAGGTCTTGGATGGGGGTAGGGATCCCCTAGGGATCCTACTGTTAGCCTGGTTTGGGATCCACTTTTCTTTGGGAACTGAGCTGCGGGCTGTGACCCTTTCTATCCTCTGAGATCCAGAGTTGGTGGGATGATGGCTTATGTTTATGAAGGGCTTGCCACGTGTCTCCTCTTCCTCTCACAGTGACATCTCCAGGAGGAAGTACAACTCTGCCTGACTGATGAGGAGCTGAGGTTTAGCAGGTTTAACAAAGTTTCCATGGGAAACTTTGTACTCTTTCACCAACATCTCCCATTCCCTGGCAGCCATCACTCTGCTCTCTATCTCCAGGAATTCAAGTCTCTTAGATGCCACATGTAAGTGAGAGCCTGCAGTATTTCACTTAACACAGTGTCCTGAAGTTTCATCCATGGTGTCGAAAATGACAGTGTTGCTTTCTTTTTAAAGGTGTAATAGTATTCCATTCTCTTATCCATCATCCGTTGATGGACCCTTAGGTTGATTCCACATCTTGTCTCTGTGAACAGTGCTGCAATCAATATGAGAGTGCAGATGTCCCTTTGATATATTGATTTACATTCCTTTGGATAAGTACCCCGAAGTGGGATTGCTGGATCATAAATTTTGAGACCTATCATGCATCAGACTGCCTATAGTCAACAATAGTGTATTGTATATTTCAAAACAACTAAGAGGGTAAATTTCAAATGTCTCTCCATAAAAATGACAGGTACAGGAGGTGATAGATATGTTAGTTATCTTGATTTAATCATTCCTCATTGTATATCTATATCAAAACATTACAGTGCACCCTGTAAATGTATTTGATTGTGATTTGTCAATTAAAATAACATTAATTAAAAAATAAGTAACTTGTTCAAAGTCACAGCTGGGACTAGTGTGGCTGGGAGAGGCACTGGACTGTTTACTCATGAGCTAATGTTCTCAGGTCCACAGATTCCGTAGATCACAAATGTTGAAGCCCTGAGATTTTTAACCTGGCTGGGATGGGGGCTCAACACCTCAGAGCCACCCGGCTTCCTGGACAACACATGGCCATAATTGCTGCCTCTATTCCCTACTGTACTGACCAGGATCGTGGCCCTTGCTTTGGTTTCCATAAACATCAGCCACTTGCACCAAGTGTGGATGGGTTTTGTTGACTTCATCTGAGGTGGGCCTCATGGAGGGGGGTCATCCCACTGCATGCCTGGTATTGACCAACTCACGAACTTCTCTCACTTGACTGCACCCTACCCTCTATTTCCTGCTTTTCTGCTCTGTCACGGACTGCTCTGGGAATTCCGAGTTCTTGTCCTTTTATTTTTGCAAAGCAGTTTCACTCCTCTCTGCACCTAATTCCAAAAGTATGTAGTTGAGCCCTCTGTGAGATGCTTGATGTGCAAACAATTCCACTGATGGGACCCACCCTGTGGAAAGTGGTGGTAGATCAATGTGGGTATTATTTCATTCCCTATAAAGTATAATACTTAAACTGTCAAACTCTTGGCAGCTAGCTGCAATCCTTAACTGGTGGCTGGGTGCTGCTCTCTTGAGACCCAAGGAGACATGCTACACACTTGGAGAAAGAGAACCTGGCTCTCTTTAAGAGGCAGAGGGAGGTTTCCAGAGCCAGTGCAAGTTTGTTTGCGGGCGAAATGGCTGTTGTACTAAAATTGCCCAAACTTGGGCTGGTGCCCTTGTGTTCAGAACTCAAAACCTGGATTGCTTGATTTCTTTTTCTTTTCTTTTTTTGTAGTTGGTTTTCCATCCTGTTGTTTGGCAGGTTTCTCCTAATAGTTTCAACCTCAGGAGTTCAGTTCTACAGACACCAACAGCATCTACTGTGTGCCAGACACTGGGGAACGGGATGAACACAGTGCTTGGTCAAGAGAGTCTTGTTCCCACTCTTCTACCCCTCAGGGAGGCCTGCATTGGGCTTCTAAATACCTCAGGTGACCTCGTGTCACCTCCCTGAAGAGGGAAGATGAGGCTTTTGTGTCTGAGGCCCATCGAGGAGAATTTAGCTGGGCCATCCCCCGGGTTAAGGATGATGGGGAAGATCTGGCATCTGAATTTAGAAGTGAGCAGCTGGATGTGGCTGGATCTCAGAGAAAGCTGAGATTATGAGAAGGTTTTTGTGATTTCCTAAGTGTAGTGGAGACTGCCACAGTGAGGGGCCCTGGGGCCATGCTTGTGGTCAGTGAAATGACCCTGTGAAAGACTTCTTGTAGCAGCTGGCTCCCAAAGGTTGACAGATCAGGGGCAGTCCCAACAAGGGCAACCTCCAGGGACCTCGATCCTACCTGGCTTTTCAACAGTGTGCAAGCCCAGAATTCTTACGTAAGCCCCTGGAGAAGGGAAAGAAACCCCGGTAAAACAAGAACGAATTCTCCACCTGCCAGGCGCTCGGGGACTCAGAGCAGATTTAACTGAGGTTACAGAAATAGGAACGCGATATTTCCTACTTCCAGGTGTGCTGGAGCAAAATTTATTCCCTCTGGTTTAGAGGGAAGGAGGATGCTAGCAGGCAGGACTTCAAGTGTTCATTGTTAGACCTGGTGTCTAGAGATGTGGTTTCTGCACATCCATTCCTGTAGCTCTCATGCTTGGCTTGCTCCCCGATTCTCCATCTTTGACCAGTGGAGGAAGGGCATTCCAGCATCACTTCTGTCCTCTCAGAAATGAGTCTGGATGGGAGCTTCCATGTCCTCAGCCTTGCGAATACAATCAACCTCTCCTCCTACAGGTGTCCTCCTGTAGGAGGAGAGGTTGATTGTATTCGCAAGGCTGAGGAAATGCTCCTCCCCCAGGCCAGGTTCACATATTGGTGGATGGGTTATTTTGCCTGGCCTGTGGCCGCAGGGACCACCTCCTCAGTTCCTTGCACAGGATCCAGGCTGTTTGGGGCAAGCAGGACAGGCATGTTCAGCCTCTGGCAGAGCCAGCCTGGTCTCCTTGCCCTCTCCTTCTCCTTTCTGCCTGTGACTGAATGGTCATGTCAGGGTCTTGTAGGGCTCTGGGAGGAAGCCACCATGTTGACTATTTAGCAGCTGCTGATGGGCCACCCAGCTTGAACAATGGTGGTTTGTCGTCTCACATACTAAGACCAGAGTTAGCTGATCCCAAGGTTGGCTAAACTAGTAGCTTGGGATGTTGGGTTTTTATTTGAAGTTTCTGTGAAGCTCTTGCCTTCCTCTTTTGGTCATGGCAGCTGCCACAGTCCTTTCCCCATGTATGTTCTTGGAACCTTTGTCAAAAATCAATTGGTTTTAAATACATGGATTTATTTCTGGGTTCTCTATTCTGTTTCATTTGTTTATGTGTCTGTTTTTATATCAGTACCATGTTGTTTTGGTTACTATTGCTTGGCATTATATTTTGAAGTCAGGTAGTAGAATGCCTCCAACTTTGTTCTTTTTGCTCAGTGTTACTTTGGCTATTTAGAATCTTTTGTGGTTCCATATGAATTTTAAGACTTTTCATTTCTATTTCTGTAAAGAATGCCATTGTATTTTGACAGGGATAGCATTAAATCTATAGGTTGCTTTGGGTAGTATGGTCATTTTATATTATTTCTTCTGATCCAGGTATAGGATGTCTTTCCATTTATTTTTGACCTCTTCAATTTCTCTCATCAGTGCTTTGTAGTTTTTCTTAAAGAGGTTTTTTACTTCCTTACTTAGGTTTATTTCTAGGTATTTTATTTTTTTTTGTAGCTACTGTAAATGGGATTGCTTTCTCGATTTATTTTTCAGCTAGTTTGTTATTGGTATACAAAGCCACTACTGATTTTTGTATGTTGATTTTGTATCCTAAAATTTACTGAATTTGTTTATCAGTTCAAAGCATTTTTTTTTGGTGGAGTTCGGGTTTTCCTAAATATAAGATTATGTCATCTGCAAAGAGCATCAATTTGACTTCCCCTTTTCTAATTTGGATGCCTTCTATTTCTTTCTTTTGTCTGGTTGCTCTGGCTAAGACTTTTGGTGCTGTGTTGAATACAAGTGGAGAAAGTAGGCATCCTTGTCTTGTTGCAGTTCTTAGAGGAAAGGCTTTCAGCTTTTATCTATTCAGTATGATGTTACCCGTGGGTTTGTCATATATGGCCTTTATTATGTTGAGTATGTTCCTTCCATGCCTAATTTGAGAGTTGTTATTACAAAGGAGTGTTGAATTTTATCAAATGCTTTTTTTTCAACCATTGAGATGATCATGTGGTCTCTGCCTTTTATTCTGCTTATATGATGTGTCACATTTATTGATTTGTGTATGTTAAACCATCCTTGTATCCATGGGATAAATCCCTCATGATAATGTTGTATTATCTTTTGAATGTGTTGTTGGATTTGATTTGCTAATAGTTTTTTGAAGATTTTTGCATCTCTGTTCATTAAGGATATTAGCCTGTAGTTTTCTTTTTTATTGTGCTCTTGTCTGATTTTGGTATAAAGGTAACACTGTTCTTGTAGAATGAGTTAGGAAGAATTTTTTCCTCTCAGGTCTTTGGAATAGTTTGAGAAGAATTGATGTTCCTCTTTATAAGTTTGGTAGAATTCAGTACAAAAGCCATCCACTCTGGGGCTTTCCTTTGTTGGGAGACTTTTCATTACTGATTTAATCTTGTTATTCATTATTGATCTGTTTAGGTTTTCTATTTCTGTCAGATTCTGTCTTGGTAGGTTGTATGTGTCCAGAGATTTATTCATTTCCTCTAGGTTTTTCAGTTTGTTTTTGTGTAGTTGTTCATAATAATCTCTAATGATCCTTTGTATTTCTGCAGTATCAATTATAGTAACTCCCTTGTATTTCTAATTTTATTTATATGGATCTTTTATTGTTTTGTTAGTCTAGCTAGTGGGTTATCAATTTTATTTACCTTTTCAAAAGTCAACTTTTCATTTTGTTAATATTTTGTATTATTATTATTTCAAATGAGATGGAGTCTTGCTCTGTTACCCAGGCTGGATTGCAGTGAGACAATCATAGCTCACTGCAGCCTTGATATCCTGGGCTCAAGCGATTCTTCTACCTTAGCCTCCTGAACAGTTGGGATTACAGGTGCATGCCACCATGCCTGGCTTGTAGTTTTCTTGTTTTTTTTTATTAAATCTCTGTTTTATTTAGTTCTATTCTGCTCTTTATTATTTCTGTCCTTCTGCTAATTTTGAGTTTGGTTTGTTTTGCTTTTCTAGTTTCTTGAGGTGAGTCATTAAGTGGCTTATGTGTACTCTTTTTACTTTTCTGATGTAGGCATTTATTGCTAAAATTCCCTCTTAACACTGATTTAACTGTACCCCATAGATTTTTGCAAAATTTTTTGTTGTGTTTTAATTTTAATTTGCTTCAATTTTTTTGATTTCCTTCTTATTTTCTTCATTGACCCATTTGTTATTCAGGAGCATGTTGTTTAGTTTCAATGCAGTTGCATAGTTTCCACATCTTGTTACTGAGTTCTAATTTTATTCCATTGTGGTCTGAGAAGATCCTTGATATCATGATTTTAATTTCCTTAAATTTGTTGAGACTTGTTTTTGTGGTCCAACATATGGTCTATTTTGGAGAATGTTCCATGTGCTGATGAGAAGAATATGTGTTCTGTAACTGTTGGACAAATTATTCGGCAAATATCTGCTAGTTCCATTAGTTCTAAAGTAAGATTTAAATCCAGTGTTTCTTTGTTGATTTTATTGTTGAGATGATCTGTCTAATGCTGAAAGTGAGGCATTAAAGTCCCCAACTATTGTTGTATTGGAGTCTATTTCTCTCTTTAGATATAGTGGTATTTGCTTTATATATCTGGGTGCTCTGGTTGGGTGCATATATATTTAGAATTGTATCCGCTTACTGAATTGCTCCCCTTTATCACTATATAATGACATTCTTTTTTCTTTTTTAATAGTTTTTGACTTAAAGTCTGTTTTATCTGTTATAAGTATAGTTACCCCTCCTTGCTTTGATGTCTGTTTGTGTGGAATATATTTTTCCATCTCTTCACTTTCAGTCTATTTGTGGCTTTAGGGGTGAAGTGAGTTTCTTGTAAGTAGCATATAGTTGGGTCATTTAAAAAAATCCATTCAGCCAGTCTATATCTTTTAAGTGAGTAATTTAATCCATTTACATTTAAGGTTATTATTAATACGTAGGGACTTAATCTATCATCTTGTTTTCTGTATCCATTTTTCCTTTCTGCTTCTCCTATTGTTTATCATTTCATTATAGTGTGGTAGTTTTCTGTAGTGGTAACATCTGAGTTCTTTCTCTTTCCCATTTGTGTGTTTGCTCCACCAATGAGTTTGTATTTTCATGTATTTTCATGATGGTAGATATTGTCCTTTTGCTTCTAGATGTAGGATTCACTAAGCATTTCTTGCAGGACTGGTCTAATGGAGATGAATTCCCTCAGTTTTTGCTTGTGTAGGAAAGATTTTATTTCACCTTCATTTTTGAAGGGTAGATTTGCTGGGTATAGTATTATTGGATGACTTTGTTTTTTTTCCTCTTTTTTGCACTTTTAATGTATCATCCCATTCTCTCTTGGCCTGTGAAGTTCCTGCTGAGGAACTCACTTTTAGTCTGATGAGGTTCCCTTATATATGACTTGATGCTTTTCTCTTTGTTTTTAGAATTCTCCCTTTGTCTCCGACTTTTCACAGCTTATGCCTTAGAGAAATCATTTTGGGATTGTATATGTTTGGGAATCTTTGAGCTTTATGTATCTGGATGTCTATATCTCTTGCAGAACTTGGGAAGTTTTCAGTTATTATTTTGCCAAATAGGTTTTCTAAGCCTTTGTTCATTTCTTTCCCTTCTGCAACTCCCAAAATCAAAATATTTGGTCACTTTATAGTGTCCCACGTATCACATAGACTTTCTTCATTTTCTTTCTTTTTTCCTTTCTTTTTTTTGAGTCTGACTTGGTTATTTCAAAAGACTTGTATTTAAGTTTGTAAATTCTTTCTTTTGCTTGAATTAGCCTGTTGTCCGGTTGTTGAAGCTCTCAATTGTATTTGTTTTCATTCATTGAACTATTCAATTCCAGGATTTCTGTTTCTTTTTATGATGTCTATATCTTTGTTGAATTTCTCATTCAGATCATGATTGTTTTCCTGCTTTTAAAATATTTATTATCTGCATTCTCTTGCATCTCCCTGAGTTCAGTGCCATTATTTTAAATTCTTTTTAGACATTTCATAGATTTCTTTTTCACTGAAATCTGTTGCTGAAGAATTATTGTGTTCCTTTGGAAGTGTCATGTTTTCTTGCATTTTCTTTGTCCTTGTGCTTCCTTTCCTTTCCCTGTGTCTTTATCTTCCCATTCCTTTCCTTCTTGAGATAGGGTCTCACTATGCTGCCCAGGCTGGTCTCAAATGCTTGGCTTCAAGTGACTCATCTGCCTTGGCCTCCCAAAGTGCTGGGGCTACAGACATGAGCTACTGCACCCAGCCCCCTTGCTTTTCCATGCTTCTTGTGTCCTTACATTGATATCTGTGGCTCTGGTGTCACAGTTACTTCTTCCAGTTTTATGGATTGGTTTTTGTGGGGAAAGACCTTTCCCATAAGTGGTTGTATAGGGCACTTTGGCTTAAACTATGGGTGGGTGCAACGGCGTGGCCTCCACATGATGTATTTGGCAGTAATCAGCACATCAGTGGTGTCTGAGTTCCTCAGTGGCTTATGCTCTGGTTGTTTGTGTAGGTTGTGGTGAGGTTTTTCTGGGGACAGAGATGTTAGGTGGGCCAGTCCTCAGGTGCCAGTGGTGGTGGCAATGGGCTGGCTTTACTAGTCCTTGAGACCTTGGGTGGCATCTGTGGGCACTAGTGATAGCACGTTCAGGTAGGCCAATCCCTGGGCCTCCAGATGGCTTGCTTTGGTGCCAGAGGTGGCAATGGTGGGTCAGGTAGGTGAGTGGACCCCTGGGTTCCTAGGTGGCAATGTGTGGCAGGTTTATTTCCAGATCTCCAGATGATGTGTGTGGACTCTGGTGGCAGTAGGCAGATAGGCCAGTTCTCAGGCCCGCTGCTCACAATAGTATGCATGGGCACTGGCTGTCGTGGGTGGGGTGAGAAAGTTGGGGATGGCCATTTCTAGTTTCCTTTGAGCATGTGTGTAGCCTTTCACATGTATGCATCCTTCCAGACTGGCAGGAAACTGAGGGAGCTTATCAAGGCTCACCATGGCCATCTTATTCACAGGATCCTCCTCTAGATTTTCTGGCTAGTCTGCAGGTGTGTTGATTGTCCCATACAGTGTTACACCCTCAGGCTAGTGGAGAAGTTAATATTTCTTGTTTGTTTGTCACTGATTTTTATATTGTTTTTGATAATACCCCGGGCTTTCCCCCTCATTCCTCTCAAATCAAGTTGGTCACCTCCACCGGGGAAGCTTCTGATTTTTTTTCTTTTTAAATTCTTTTTTTCTTTTTCTTTTTTTATTATAAAGATGTGGGGTACAATTCAGGGTTAGGTATACAAACATTGATTATGCAGGTACCCTTGTTGATAAGGTATGCCCCTCCCTCCCTAGCAGTTTCCTTCAACTGTCGTTCCCACCCCCCATCCTCTGACAGTTTCCCACTACTGCCAATTGCTTTCTTGTAGTAGTATAATTGTTCATGGTCCACTTATGAGTGAGAACATATGGTACTCTCTTCTTTGTTTCTGTGATAGATCACTGAGTATGATAGACTCTAAATCTATCCAAGTTGCTATGAAGCCATATATTTGTCCTTTATATTCCATTGTGTATATGCACCACATTTAAAAAATCCAGTCCAGCTTCACTGGGCAACAGATTGGTTCCATGTTTTTGCTATGTGAATATAGCTGCAACAAACATATGTGTGCAGGTATCTTTTTTGTAAAATGATTTGAGTTCCTCTGGGTATGTTCCCAATAGGGGAATTGCTGGGTCATATGGAAGGTCAATTTCTAGTTCTTTCAGAAACTGCCACACTGTCTTCCAAAGAGGTCGTGCTAGTTTGCATTCTCACCAGCAGTGTAGAAATATGCCTTTTGCTCCGCATCCTTGCCAGCATCTGTTGTTGTTTGTTTTATTAAAGATGGCCATTCTTACTGAGGTTAGGTGGTATCTCAGTGTGGTTTTGACTTGCATTTCTCTGATGATGAGTGAGACTGAGTACTTTTTCATGTATCTGTTGGCTGCCCACATATCTTCTTTTGAGAAGTGTCTATTCATGTCTTTTGCCCACTTTTTAATGGGGCTGTTTTTTTTTTCCTTTTGGTATGTTTGAGTTTTTTGTAGATCCTAGATGTTAGACCTTTGTCAGATATACAGTTGGCAAATATTTTTACCATTCTGTGGGCTGTCTCCCTGCTCTCTTAATGGTTTCTCTTGCTTTGCAGAAGCTTATTAGTTTGATGAGGTCCCACCTGTCTATCTTATTTCTTGTTATATGGGCATTTAGGGTTCTGAATAGGAATTGGTTGCCAATTCCAATTTCCATAAGGTTGTCTCCTGCATTTTCTAAGATTCTTACAGTTTGAGGTTTTATGTTTAGGTCTTTGATCCATTTAGAGTTAATTTTTGTGTATGGTGATAGGTAGGGGTCCTGTCTCAATCTTCTGCAGGTCATCGGCCAGTTTTCCCAGCACCATTTACTGAATAGGTTCTCCTCTCCCCAGTGGTTATTGTTGGAGGCTTTGTTAAAGATGAGTTGGTTGAGAAATTGGGGCTTTCTTCCAGAATCTCTATCCTGTTCCATTG
>NW_007033778.1:412788-433292 GCF_000164805.1 Carlito syrichta
CATCTTGTGTGTGTGTGTGTGTGTGTGTGTGTGTGTGTGTGTGTCTATTGTGAATGGGATTGTGCTTTTAATTTGGGTCTCTGCCTACTTGCTATTGGTGTATAGAAATGCAACTCTCTTTTACACATTTATTTTGTACCCTGAGACTTTGCCAAAGTCCTTTATCAGTGCAAGCAGGTTTTTGACAGATTCTCTTGGATTTTCAAGGTATAGGATCATATCATCAGCAAAGAGGGATAACTTGGCTTCCTCTTTTCCTATTTGGACATCCCTGATTTCCTTCTCTTGTCTAATTGCCCTAGCTAGGACTTGTAACACAATGTTGAACAAGAGAGGCGAGAGTGGGCAACCTTGTCTTGTTCCAGTTTTCAACTCCTGGTTTTCATAGCTTTTCCTGCCCTGTTAAAATGAAGTGAAGACATTGGTGTGACCTCAGGCCCCCCAGATGATGTACTCAGGCACCAGCATGTCCCTGCACATTTCTGTATCAGTATTTCCCTAAAAGCTTAGCAGATGGCCTGCAACTCACCCAAACACACCCTAGGCATGTGTGTGTGTGTGTGGGGGGGGGGTGTGGTTCCTCAATAGAACACTCAGAATGGCATTACAGACCAGTCCTGAAACATTCACTGACAAAGTACAGAAAAGGGTTAGCATGATTAGTTTAGAATCTAAGTCTTAGACTAGGGAATAGCAAACTTTTTCGATAAAGGACCAGATGGTAATATTTTAGACTCCTGGGTCTCGAAAACCTCTGTTGCCGTGATTCATCTGTACCTTTGTGGTATTAAAGCATACATAGACTGTGCATAAGTGAATGGGCCTGACTGTGTTCCAATAAAACTGTATTTATAAAAACAGTCAGAGTGCCAGATTTGGCTCTTGGTCTATAGTTTGCCAACCCTGCTTAGACCAATCATGATTTATTCCTTGAGGTTGGGCCAACTTTCCCTAAGAAACGAGGCAGCCCAATAGTTGAATAAAATAGGGGTTCTGTTAATAAGAAAGAAGAAAGGAAGGCTTTCTGGGCAGGTAACAGATAGTATCAGGGCCAGACTAGCTCTCCAATTTACTTCATTATAAATAAAGGTAATTAGAGGATCTCTATCTAGCTGTTGGTTCAAAATTACTTAAAATCTACAGAGATAAAGGACAGTGACGATCATCATCAGTTACCTCTTGTTATAAAATGCTGCCTAACAAGCCACCTCTAATCTCAGTGGTTTAATACAACAACCATTTGTTTTCATGGATCTACAGGGTCAGCTGAGGGTTGCTATAGGCTGGGCACATTGGGGAAGCTCTGCTGTGCTCCTGGTGTCTCTCATCTTCTCCTGGGAGTGGCAGGCTGGCCTGGGCTTGTTCTCATGGCGACAGCAGAATTCATCAAGCACAAGTGAGCATGCACTTTTCGAGTTTTTGGTCAGACTCCATTGGCCAAAGCAAGACATGTGACTAAACCCAACATCAGGGGCTGGAGAAATATCCTCTGACTCTTCAGCGGGAGGAACCACAGAGTGAGATGGCAAAAGGTCTGGAGTCAGAGTTGGGGGAGAGGGGATGGATAAATAAATAAAGTTTACGAGAGCAACTTAATCAACCACAGCCCCCTAACCTCCAACACAATTCAATATGTGTTTGTTTAATGCACGTGTGCCCAAATGCCTCCGGCTGCAGCCCAGACAGTGAGGGCCAGATTGGGGAGGGCCCGTGGTGGGGCCTTGCCATCCTGCAGGTCTGCGTGTCATTGTGTGTGGCCAGTTCCACTCTGACCATGATCAACTTGCTTTGTCCTGAATCCCCAGGGGGCAGTGACTGGCTAATTCTATTCCTGGGTCATTTTGACCAAGTTGGCTTCAGGAGCCCAGGAAACAAATCAACTGCAGATTTGAATTTTGCAGGGGGTCGGAATGGTCGAATGTGTGCAGTCTTCTGCATGCTGTTAATTATCTCCACACCACAAGGAAGGCTGGCTATTCGGAAGCTGCTGTTAAACTCCTTTGCCCTCTGAACTCATGAGCTGTGTCTCTGTCGGGGGCACCCACATGTTAGAGCTACTTCCCTTTGTAATAGCATTAGCCAACATTCTAAATAAAGGGGGGAAATTAAGTGGGCTTCCCTAGACAGGCACTCTGCCCTTCCAAAGTGAACCACACAGTGTAAAATAAAACACAGTCACATTTTAAAAACACTCTGTGTTAAGTCAGTCCAGCTTCAGCAAAGATAATATTTGCCTGCAGAGGGGAGGATCCTTGGAACCCATGGCATTGCATATGGCAACCCCACGTCTTGCTTCCTTTTCTTAACAAATTTAAGTTGCTGAAAAAGGCCAGGTGGATAAATGTGAATGTTGCATTTTAGAAACTATTTTTGGAGGCGTGGAGACTAGGGTAGATTCAGTTATTTGACTTCCTGCTGCATCCTAGATACTGCACTGGGGCTGAGAACACCGTCATCAGTCGAGGCAGGCCTGGGTCCTGCCCTCAGGGGGTGGTTACTGGCCACGTGTGACTGGTTGAGCACTTGAAACGTGGTGAGTACAAATTGAGATGTGCTGAAAGTGTCAAGAGCACACTGGGGTTTGAAGACTTAATATAAAAAGGAATATAAAGTATTTTGTTAAAACTTTTTTTTTTGAGCCAGGGTCTCACTCTGTTGCCCAGGCTGGAGTACACTGGCACATCATGGCTCAATGCGGCCTCCAACTCTTGGGTTCAGTCGGTCCTCCTGTGTCAGCTCCCTGAGTAAATGGGACTACAGGTGTGCACCCACTAACCTGGCTAATTTTCCTTATTTTTCATGGAGATGAGGTCTCACTATGTTGCCCAGGTTGGCCTTGAACTCCTGGCCTCAAGCGATCCTCCCATCTCAGCCTTCCAAAGTGCTGAGATTATAGACATGAGCCACTGCACCCAGTCATTATTTTAAAAATATCTTACAAGGAGGAGCCCCCCAAAACTGGAATTTTCTTTTGAAGGGCTGGCCCCTTGTAATACAGGCTTCCCCCACTAGGTAAGTATCAGAGGAACCCATTGGCTTTAGTGATTTTTTCCTTTTTTTGCGATTATTTCAACATGTCCATTTCATGATGGGTGATTGACAAGCACACCTGCCCACATCACATTGAGTGTTCAGCAGTTTTTGACCAAAACCAGCATGACTCCTGTGCCCCACCCTCCCTATTCACCTGAACATTCCTCGAGTGACTGTTTTTTGTTTCCCTGGATGAAGAAGTCCTCAAAGGGAAATGTTTTGCCCATGTGGAAGAGGTGAAACAAAAAACAGCAAAAGTGCCAAAAGGCATCAAAATCGATGAGTTCAAAAACTGTTCTGAGCAGTAGAAAAAGCGTCTCAATAGGTGTATTGCATCAAATGGAGAGTACTTTGAAGGTAACTGAAGTTTAAACAGGTAAAAATAAACACAATTTTTAATAAGTAAGTTCTGTTTCTTGGGTTCCCCCATACACATTGAAATGATATTTTGAATATATTTGGTTAAATAAATGATATTACTAAAACAACTTCCATCTGTTTTGCTTTACTTTGTAAAAATGTGGCTACTGCAAAATGTAAACATAAGTAAGTAGCTTGCATCACATTTATGTTGGACATTGCTGGTTTTGAGGGGATGTGAGTTGAGAGTTCCCAGGTCATTGATCCACATGTCGATTGCTTTGACCGAAAAGTAAAGGGTGTGAACAGAACATGCGCATGGGGGGGAGGGAAACCTAGTCTCAGAGGGTCAAGAAAAGCTTCATTTAAATAGTCTGGCAGCTGCACAAAAGGTCAAATGCTGAATTAGCATGTTACCTGGCAATTCTGCTTCATTTTCCCAGAGACATGAAAATATGTGCCCATAGAGACACTTGTACACAGTTGCTCATGGCAGCATCATTTGTAAGAGCTCTCAAATGGAAACAACCACATGTGTATCTACTGGTGAACGGATAGCAGGATAAGATAAAGCCACACAGTGGAATACTGTTCAGCCATGAAAGGGATGAAGTGCAGGCACATGCTGCAACATGACTGGACCTTAAAAATATTGTGCAAAGTGAAAGAAGCCAGTCTCAAAAGATCACATATATTTATACAAAATGTTCGGAACTGGCAAATCCAGAGAGACAGAAAGAAGCTGAGTGGCTGGGGGGAGGGGGAGATGCTGTTTGTACACACCCTCAGTCGTTTGCTAATGGACATGCAGGTTTCTTTCTGGGGTGGTAAAAATGTTCTACAATCGATAATGGTGGTGACTGCCCAACTCTATGGATGCACTAAAAACCACTGACTTTAAATGGGTGAATCATAGGGTACATGAGTTATATTTTAATAAAGCTGTTATACTACAAAAATAAAAGTCTTCCTTGGAGAGATGACACTTAAGGGGAGACCTGGAGTACGGGCATGTGTTAATCAGGTGAGGAGTGGGGAACAGCATTTCAGGGTAGGAAAAGTAGCACGGCGGAGGTCCTAAGGGTGGCAGGAATAGAGTGGATTTAAGGGACTTTAGAGAGGTGCATGTGGCTGGAAGCCGGAGTGCAAGTGAGAAGCTGGAGAAAGAGAGGGGCTGGGACGTGTGGAGTCTCATATTAAGGTGCTGGAGCTGCCCCCCCAGTGCTTCCACCTTGGGCATCCCATATACCTGCCTGGTGTCCCAGCCTCCCCCCTGTGAAATTAAGGGCTACTGTAAGTATGAGCCGAGATACTGCTCAGAAAGGTGAGCTTTTATCCTTGTGAACCCTCAGAGCATCGGGGAGCTGTTGAAAGGGAATTATCTGCGTGGATGTGCCCTCTGAAGCAGTTCCTTTGGTCCTGTGTGGAGTGCAGATTGTAACAAGGCCAGGAGAGAGAAGGCCAGCTAGGAGGCTTTGCAGTCAGACAGCAGGGGATGATGGCGGTTTGGTGTATGGTGACACTGGGAGAGCGGTAGAGGAGTGAACAGACTAGAGAAGGATGTAGGAGGTAAAGCCATGAGGACTTGGCCGTTGAATGTGGCTTGGGCGGAATGGGGGTATGAAGAGAAAGGCGTGAGAACAAAAAGCTCAGAGCACACGGCCAGGCGGGAGCTCCGGTCTGAGATCACTTGAGGCCCCTTGTGAAGGGGCGTGCCTGTGTGTGTGATGGCGATGTCTAGACTTCAGAATGCTGCTTGCAGAATATTCCTGTGCAGCCAACAACTCCTCCTTCCCCATGTGCTGAACATAGGAAAGTTTTGCCTTAATTCAACACAGAGGGGTATTCATCTGCTTTTGTGAGAAACACAGAATGCCACCAAGAAAGCATATTCAAATAATCTGGATGGCTGTGAGGGAGATGAATGTGCTTGGATCGTGCCAGTGTTAGTAGTTTGGTTGACACCATTGGCTGATGCGCAGTTGACTCTTGCTCACTTTTGAGTCACCCCAGCGCCGAGTACATCTGGCATTGCCAGCCAAGCCTTCATGCAGAGGAGGCAGAGTTGGGACTTCCTCTGTTGTCTTCCCCCAGATCATCTGGCAGAAACATGGCTGGAAGCTTCGTGGCTGATTTTTTCAGCTCTAATGTTGCCGCGGAAGAAAGCCTTCCCCAACGCTCAGCCGTGTTATGAAGCCATAGCTCCAGTGTGGGCTGTGATTTGTTTTCCCTGTGAGTGACACAGCCATATTTTTCATTAAAGCTCAATGCAAATAGACACTTGTGCGCCAGCATCACCACTCCCCCCCACTGGGGCGGGGGAATGTCAGTGGGGTGATTCCAGTTTGGTATTCACATCAGAGTTGTTTCCAAAAGCACATTCCATTGTGTGTATGTGCCACATACATTTTTTTTAAATTTTAAAGATATGGGGTACATTTCAGGGTTAGGTATACAAATGTTCATTGTGCAGGCACCCTTGTTGATGAGGTATGCCCCCTCCGCCCTCCCCTGGTAGTTTCCTAGTACTGCCAATCCCTTTCTTATCGTATTATGGTAAGTGTTCAGAGTCTGCTTATGAGTGAGGACATGTGATACTCAGTTCTTTGTTTCTGTGATAGATCACTCAGTATTATAGCTTCAAAGTCCATCCAAGTTGCTGCAAAATTCATAATTTTGTCCTTATTTATGGCTGTGTAATATTCCATCATCTATATGTACCAGTTTTTAAAATTCAGTCCTCCTTCAGTGGGCAGCACCAGTTGGTTCACGTTTTTGCTATTGTGAGTAATGCTGCAATAAACGTGAGTGTGCAGGTATCTTTTTCATAGAGTGACTTGGGTTCCTCCGGGTATATTCCTAGAAGGGGGTTTGCAGGGTCATATGGGAGATTGATTTTTAGATCTTTTAGGAATTGCCACACTGTTTTCCACAGAGGTTGTACTAGTTTACACTCCCACCAACAGTGTAGAAGTGTTCCCCTTTCCCTACATCCTATCCAGCATCTATTGTTTTTTGTTATTGATGATGGCCATCCTGACTGGAGTTAGGTAGTATCTTAGTGTGGTTTTATCCAGTACACTTTTGATGGGCAGGCAGTGGGGTTGGTTTTCATGTTTTTGTGATTATGAATAGAATAGTGTACCTATAAACAAGTGTGTGCAAATATCTTTTTTGTAGAACAATTTATATTCCCCTGGGTGTGTTCCCAGGAGAGGGACTGTTGGATCATAGGGAAGGTCAATTGTTAGTTCTTTTAGGAATCGCCACACTGCTTTCCATAGAGGTTGGACTAGCCTGACTCTCCCCAACAGTGTAGGAGTATTCCCTTTTCTCTGCACCTGCGCCAGCATCTGTTGTTTTTTGACTTATTAATGATGGCCACCCTTACTGGACACCTCAATGATAAAATAAAAGTTAATTTAAAAAAAGGCACATTCCTCACAAATTAACTGCGGGGTGTCCCACTTTGAGGTGGCATAGGGCTTTGGGTTTTCTGGAGGTGGAGCCAAACTTCATAAGGAATTTGGAGGGCTAAGGTGGGCCTGTGACTGAGGGCGAGTCATGATCCTATGACTGGTATTTGTATATGTCAAGGGAAATTATCATTGATTTCTTTCCAAATGACCTCTCACTAGGGATCCTTGGCCTTCTGCATCCGGATCTGATGAAACACATCAGCTGGCGGAGGATCAAAAGAGCTAAAATCTGTCGTCATGTGTTTAGATGGGGGTTGCAATTGCCACACCCCCTCCCCATCATCTCCAGTAATACTCCCCTCTGGCCTGGCTGCTTATTTTATCCAGGCCCAGCTATTTCCATGGCTTAGACCAATGGGTGTCAAGCTTGGCTGCATCTTGGAGTCCACTGGGGAGGCCAGACAGCACGAATGCTCTCTTTCACCTAGCATCATGCTTTTGAGATGCATCTACCTTCAGTGCTTCATAACTGAGAATTTTCCATTGCATGGATAACCGCATTGAGTGTATTCACTCATCTCCTGATGGCTGTACTAGACTGTTTTGCGTTGCTGTAAAGGTATGGCCAAGGTTGGGTAGTTTATAAAGAACATGAATGTATTTGGCTCATGGTTCTGCGTGGTGCTGGCATCTGCTCGGCTCCGGGTGAGGCTTTGGAAAGCTTTTACCAGTGGTGGAAGGCAAAGGGAGCTGCTGGGTCCCATGCTGCGTGTGGGAACAGGAGGAGGCGAAGGTGGTGCGGGGCTCTTTCAACCAGCGGCTTCTCGCATCAACTAACAGATCGAGAACTCGTGGCCATGAGAACCGCACCAAACCATTCCTGAGGGATCTGCTGCATGACCTGGTCAGCTACTGCGAGGCCCTGCTGCCGACATCGGGGGTCTCATGTCAACATGAGGTGTGGAGAGGACAACCGCCCAAACTATTTGGGCTGTTGCTCCCTTTTGGCTATTGTATATGTGATGTGGCTCCATTGATATGAAATGTCCAGGATAGGCAAATCCATAGAGACAAAGGCAGATGAATGGTTGCCAGGACCTGGGAGGAGGAAGGAGGAGAGAGTGCGTCCTGGGTTCAGGGTTGTATTTTGGGACAATGAAAATGTTTTGGAACTAGAGAGAGCTGACAGTCACTCAGTGTACTTAGTACCAGTGAATTGTACATTCACCCATGTAGACTTTTATGTTATGTTAGTTTTGCCTCAATGAACAAAATACTGATGCCCAGGTCCCACCCCCCAAGAGATGCTGAAGTCATTAATGTGGGATGCAGAGCCTGAACACTGAGATTTTAAAATCTCCTCAGGTGATTCTAACATGTGACTGGAGCTGAGAATCTCATTCTGGAATGAGCTCTTCCATGTTTTTCTTGGGTTATTTTCTTGCTTGTAGCATGGCTAGTGCCTTCCTGTTTCTCTTTGCATTTGGGGGGCTCATTTTTACAATGTGGTCTTAAGATCAGCAGCATCAGAATGCCCTGGGGTCCTCACTAGCCATGTAGCTCCCCCATTTCCTACTCTGAGCTGCCAAGTCAGAATCTTGTGGGTGGAACCCAGGACTACTTCTGGAACAGGCATCCCAGGGGACTGGTATGTGGACAGTGGCCTGAGAACTGCTTCTGCAAACCCTTGGGGTTCCCATTTCTTCTCCCTGTCATTCATTTCATTTTTGGCTCCTTTGTGTGTTGGTCACTGGTCCTTTGTGTGTTGGTCTGTGGAAAGAGCGTGAAACAGACAGAGGTGGTCCTTCCCTATTGCTCTCTCAGTTAAACAGAAAGCCCGTCATGGTCTATCCCTCATCAGAAATACATTTGACACATGTTAGCTGGGTCACATGCTTGACGTGCATTAGAAACTTCTAGGTGGAAAGAGAATAGTGATCACAACCCTGTGTAACTGTCTCCCAGGACAAATCTCCCTGGGGAGGCTGAGACCACAACTCTGAAATCTGGTTTAACTCTAAGCTCTATTATATAAATGGTGCAAACCTTCATGTTTATGTCTGTTGTTTTTTTGCTGTATAAGAATATTACTGCAGATGTAGTGGTTTAAAACAGTACACATTTAACCTTGCACAGTTTCTGTGGGTCAGAGGATCAGGCACAGCTTTGCTGGACCTGATGCAAGGCTGCAATTGGAGTGCCTGTCAATGTTCAGTTCTCATCTGGAGGCTCGACTGGTGATGGATCTGCCTCCAAGCACATCCAGTTGTTGGCAGTGTTCAGTTGCTTGCAGGCTGCCAGACTTTGGCCCTCAGTTTCTTCCTGTCCTCAGCTTCTTGCCACATGGACCTCTCCGTGTGGAGGTTCACATCATGGCAGCTTGCATCTCCAAAGCCAGCAAGACAGTACCCTCCTAGAGAGACAGGTTCACATCTTTTCTAACATAATCACATAATCTCCTCATCTTTGCCACATCCTATTGGTTAGAAGCGATTTATAGCCCTCCCACATTTATGGGGGGGGATTATATAAGGGCGTGAATCCCAGGAGGTGAGGAGTCCGCTTGCCATAGTTTTCTGTATGTAAAATTGGTATAATCAAACTTCCTACCCCATAGCACTGTAGCGAACATTAAATGAGAAGATGCATGCAAAGCACTTCTCGGAGAGTAAGGACTTCATATTACTTCTTGCTATTATTATCATCGCTAATCTCATCATCAGGTCAATAATAGTCACTGGTCTCCTGACTCTAAAAGGCACCTTCCTCTGTCCCCCCCGAGGGTCCTCCCGGACTTCTCCTATGTTGTTCTCACAGATACCTTCCTCATCACACCTGAGATTTAACCCTGGGTCCCGAATCCTTTTTCCGGTTTGACTTGTCTGAAGCATTCACTGAACTAGCTGGGTGTTGAGGTTGAGTGTAACATTTTACAAAAAGCAGCATCTCCACCCAAGCTGGAGGTGTCTTTGAGGGACCATGTCCCCGATACCTCTGATGACTTTGGTCTCTTCCTCATGTAGGATTCTTTGTTAGAACAGCAGGAGGCAGCGTCCCTTCCCATCTTAAAAGTCTGCATCTCCACTGCATCCCAATTTCCCACTTGAGAGATGTTTGTATATCCAGAACCCACCGAGTCAGTTTAATTAGAAAATATGTTAATGCTCTGGGCCAGGTACTGTGCTTGGTTTCAGGGATAAGAAAAAAAGTCAGAAAGACACATCCCTGGTTCTCACTGAGCTCACAGTGCAATGGAGGGATTTATGTTTTCAATTTAAGTTTTTAAAAAGACAATGGATCTCTTGAACTTATTCCTCACGACTGAAAATTTAGATTCTTCATCCAACATTAGTCCCTGGCAACCGCTACTCTATTCTTTACTTCTTTGAGTTCAATGTTTTTAGATTTTGCATAAGTGAGATCATGTGGTGTTTGTCTTTCTGTGCCTGGCTTATTTTACTTATTATAATGTCCTCCAGGTTTATCTGTGTTTCTGCAAATGACAAGATTTCCTTCTTTTTCAAGGCTGAATAGTATTCTATTGTGTATATATGCAGCAAATTTTCTTTATCTATTCATCCACTGAAGGACACTTAGATTGTTTCCATATCTTGGCCGCAATGAACAGGGGCGGGGTTGAGGGGAGGGTGCAGATATTGCTTTGACATACTGATTTCAGTTTCTTTAAATATGTATCCAGATCTGGGATTGTTAGATCCCATGGTAGTTCTATTTTTAGTTTTTGAGGAATCTCCATACTGTTTTCCATCATGACTGACTAATTCACATTCCCACCAACAACACGCAAGGGTTCTCTTCTCTCTACATCCTCATCAACACTTGACTTTTGTCTTTTTGATCATAGCCATTCTAACAGGTGTGGGCTGATATCTCATTGTGGTTTTGGTTTGCAATTATTTGATATGTAGTGACTTTTAGCATTTCGTATCCCCATTGGTCATTTGTATGTCTACTTTTGAGAAATATCTACTCAAATCCTTTCCCCCCTTTTTCATTGAGTTATTTTCTTACTACTGAGTTGTTTTAGTTCCTTATATATTTTGGAGATTAACACCTTATCAGATGTATGGGTGAAATATTTTCTTCCATTCCACAGGTTATCTCTTCAGTGGAGGAATTTAGACTTGAGGACAGCATTTCTCAATTTGGGACACGTTACTGGTTGCATGCAAGGAGGTTTTAGGTAGACACCAATAGCTTATTGTAAGTAAGACACAGACTTGGCATTAAATAATATCTCAGCCACATGTTGACAAACTTATTCCCTTTTACATTCCCTCTGGTCTTTGTGACTATGACAAGAACAGTCTGTTAGGTGCTAATATGTCTTTAACACTTTGCATTCTCCCTTTTAAACATGGAAAGCAGGGAGTAACCCAGACTCTTCCATAGGTAACAGTATCTGACTAGAATTGAATACCATTGTTTTTTGCAGTCATAGCAGTAAACATCGAGTCCTTTGGAAAGAATTGTATTTAAGTAAAAAAATTTGATCAGCTACCCTTTGAAAAAAGGCAACCATACTTAAGCACCCATGGATGACTGCTAGATCTATTGATGGTTCATGAGACTGTGGAAGTCTGGATTTTTATGTGACTTTTTTCAGTTACTGAATGTTAGGTCAAATAAAAAATACTATGAGGTCCAAATATTATAGACAGCTGGTTTGTAACTTCAGTAGTTAGAGGTGTAACATGACAACATGTTTAATTTAGAAATAATAGTAAGATCAAATTTGGGGGGCATGCTGGGGTAAATAAGTCTCAAAATGATGATGTCTGGATTTCTTGGGTACCCCCAAATTAAGATCTCCTTTACTGCTGTATAGTGTTTGGTCCTACACAACTTGACTGAACATTCACAGAGACTACGTGGTATGTCAGGGATTAACATGTTGGGAGAAACTCAGAAAGGAAAAGTGATAGAATAGTAAAGATGACACTGAGAATGTTGAAAAATTCAAAATTTTATAGAGCACAGACTGGACTGAGTTTGAGAAAGCTGGAGTTGCATGTTCTATGTAATTTCAAATACAATAAAATGCACAAATCATAAGCATTCAATTTGATGAGTTTTAACAATTGTATACACCCATGCAATCATCATGCCAGACAAAATTTAGGATGTTTCCATTGCCCTGGAAATTCTCGGGTGGCCTTGTCACACAATCCTATAGCCCCTCAGGGGCAAATACTCTTCCAGTGCCCATCACCATAGATTAAATTGGCTGGTTCTTGGCCTTCCTTTAAATGGAATCATATAATATGTGTTCCTGTGTGCCTTTCTTTGCTCCACAAAATGTTTTGGAAATCAATCCATATTGTGTGTATCAGGGGTTCTTTGCTTTTCAACTTTTAATTGATGAACAGTAATCCATCATATGCATAGTCCATAATTTGTTTATTCATCTACTAGTTGATAGTTGATATAAGTTTTTGATTATTATGAATAAAAATTCTCTGAGTTATTATTTGTCAATATTTGTGTGAACACGTATTTTCAGTCTTTTAGGTAAATAATCAGGAGTAGAACTGCTGGGTGTAGGGTAAATGTGTATTTAATTTTTTTTTTTTGAGTTGGAGTCTCACTCTGTCACCCAGACTGGAGTGCAGTAACCATTCCTGGCTACTGCAGCCTCGACTTGCTGGGCTCCAGCAATCCTTCCACCTTAGCCTTCCAAGTAGCTGGAACTACAGGCATGCGCTACCACACCCAATTAATTTTTTGAATTATTGTAGAGATGAGGTCTTGCCAAGTTGCCCAGGCGGGTCTCAAACCCGTGGGCTCAGGCAATTCACTCACCTCAGCCTCCCAAAGTGCGGGATTACAGGCTGAGCCACCGAGCCTGGCTAGTATTTAATTTTTTAATAAACTGTTTTCCAAAATGGTTGTACCATTCTCACAAGGAATATATGAGAATTCCAATTGTTTCACGTCTTCACTGACATTTTTTATTGTCATTTTGGTCATTGATTTTTATCTTGACCTTGTATCTAGAAATATTTCTAACTAAATTATTTAGTGAAACTTTTGTGAATTCTATAGAGGTTTCTATGTATATAATCATGTCATTTGCAAATAATGACAGTTTTACTTTTTTTTTTTTTTTAAGTTGGAGTCTCACTTTGTCGCCCAGACTGGAGTACAGTGGCATGCTCACAGCCACCCTAGCGTCGACCTGTTGGGCTCAGGTGATCCTTCTGCCTCAGCCTTCCAAGTAGCTGTAACTACAGGTGCGCACTACCATGCCTGGCAAATTTTTTGATTTACTGTAGAGACAAGGTCTCGCCAAGTTGCCCAGGCTGTTCTCAAACCCGTGGGCTCAGGCAATCCTCTCACCTAGGCCTTCCAAAGTGCTAGGATTACAAGATTGTGCCACCGTGCCCAACCGAGAGTTTTACTTATTTGTCTTTTAATTTTTATGCATGTTATTTATTTTTCTATTGCACTAACTAGGAATTTAAATAAAAATTGGGGCTTTGTTTGCTTATCTTTTTTCCATTTAGAATCAGGGGGTGCAAGTGTATGTTTGTTACATAGATGTATTATGTAGTGGTGGGGATTGGATCTCAGATGGCTCATTACTCAGATAGTGAACATTGTACCCAATAGGTAATTTCTCAAACCTAGTCCCCCTCCCCAGCTTTCCTCTTACTGCTGTCTCCAGTGTCTATTATTTCCATCTTTGTGGCTATTAAGCTCCCACATATATGCAGTGTTTGGTTTTCTGTCTCTGAATTGATGTTTATGTTGATGTTCTGTCTCTGAGTTGATGTCTCTGAGTTGATAAAATGATGTTTCTCAGCTCCATCCATGTTGCTGCATTAGGTAAAATTTGGAGTAAAAGTGGTGTTAATGGATATCCTTGCTTTACTCCTGATCTTAAGGAAAAAACATGCATTGTTTTACCACTAAATATGCTGTTAGCTATAGATTTTTAAAATAGATGCTCTTTACCAGATTAAGGAAGTTTCCTTCTGTTCCTAGTTTCCTAAGGGTCTTTATAAAAATAATTAATGGGTCTTAAATTATTTTCACCTAATTTTCTTGCAACTGTTGAGAACATAATATAATTTTTTTCCTCTTTTCTTAATGTGTTGAATTGCTCTAATTGCTTTTAAATGTGGAACCAATCTTCCATTTCTGAGATAAATCTCTAGATATTGTGTTGTATTATCCTTTTAAAAAAATAAATTGCTGGATTTGTCTTTAACATATTTTATTAAATATTTTGGCATCAATTTTCATGAAGGAGCTTGGTGTATGATTTTCTTGGTATGTGTATATTCTGGCCTTAGAAAATGTATTGAAAGTGTTCTCATCCCTATTATTTTCTGAAACAGTTTGGATAATATATTATTTATTTTAAAATTTTTTGATCAAATTTACCAGTGAAAACATCTGGGACAGGGGTTTTCCTTGTAGGGAAATATTAAATTATGAATTCAATTTATGTAATAGCTGTAGGGTTATTCATATTTTGTCTTTTTAAAAAAGTTTTTGGTACTTTGTAGTAGTTTCAAGGAATTTGTTCATTTCAACCAGGTTGTTAAATTTGTTGACAAAATGTTGTTCATTTTGTGTCCTTATTATCCCTTAAGTATCTATATGATCTGTAGTGATGTTCCCTCTTCAGTTACTGATGTTAGTAATTTGGTGTCCTCTCTCTCTCTCATTATCCCTTTTGATCACTCTTGCTAGGCTTATTTGTGGTCAACAGCTCCTAAAATGGGTTCCAATGTCTCTGCCTCTTGATATTACCATCCTTGTGTAATCTCTTCCCGTTGAGTGTGAGCTGAATCTAGTGACTCCTAGTGAATAGAATATGGAAACAGTGATGGGATATCACTGTTGAGATCAGTTTAAAGAAAGACTCTGGCTTCTAGTTCGCTTGTCCTTTCTTGCTCTCTTGCTTGCTTGCTCGGATGGAAGCCAGCTACCATTGTGGAGAAGCTCACACAGCAAGGAATTGAGGGAAACCTTTAGCCAATAGCCAGTGAGAAACTGAGGCCCTCAGTTCAATAGACTGCAAGTGTCGACAGTCTGCCAATAGCTATATAAGTGGGGTTGGATCCAACAGCCTTCCATCCCCCCAGTACATCCTCGAGTGGACTGCAACCCCAGCTGACACCTTGATTGTAGTCTTACAAGAAAATCAGAAGTCAAAGGAACCTAGGTGAGCTATGCATGGATTCCTGACTCATGGAAACTGTGAGGTACATGTTTGCTGTTTTTAATCACTCAGCTTTGGGGTAATTTGTTGTGCAGCAATAGATAGCTAGTACAGTGTTTGTTGATTTTATTCATTCTTTTAAAGAACCAACTTTTAGTTTTGTTGATTCTATTGTTCATATGTTTTCTATTTGATTGAGTTCCCTCTTATTTTTATTTTCTTCATTATGTTTACTTTGGGCTTCATTTACTCTTCTTTATCTGGCTTCTTAAGGTTGCAATTGAGATAATTTATTTTAAACCTTTCTTAATTTGTAATATAAGCATTTAAGACAATAAATAGCTAGGCTAGTGTGGTTTATCTTCATATCACAAATTTCAGTATATTGTCTTTTGGTTATCATACATATACAGTTCAAAATATTTTCCAATTTTCCTCATGATTTCATCTTTGGGTATTTACAAGTGAATGTTTAACTTCTAAATATTTGGTAATTATTTAGAAAATGTACTTTTACTGTTTTCAAGTTAAATACTGTTGTTGTCAGAGAAATTCTCTCTTTGATTCAGAACTTTCTAAGTTTAATGAGACTAGTGTTATAGAGTAGCAACACATAGCCTCTCTTAATGACAGTTCCAAGAGCACTTGAAAAGAATGTGTATTTTGCAGTTTTGGGGTCTGTCACACTATAAATATCAAGTAGATCAAGTTAGTTGATAGTGTTCAAATTTTATATATCCTTACTGATTTTTTTCTAGCTGCTTATCAATTACAAGAATGAAGTGTTAAAATCTTACACTATGGTTGATGAATTTTGTCTTTCTTTAAATTATTGCTTCATATCTTTTGAAACTCTGTTAATAAGCACAGCATACATATTTAGGATTATTTTATCTTGTTTATAAGTTGACCCTTTTATCATTATAAAAGGAAAATTTCCCCTCCAATGATATTCTTTGTCTTAAGGTTTATTTTGTCTAATATCATTAATGCTATGTCAGCTCTCTAATGCTTAGTGTCTGCATGGTATATCTTTCCTGCCCTTTTTAGTTTAATCTGTATGTATTTTGCATTTAAATTTTCTTTCTTATAAATAGCATATAGTTAATCTTACTTTTTTTGTTCAATCTGTAAATCTGTGCCTTGCATGTGGAGTGTTTAGGCCATTTATAATTAATGTAATTACTGATATAGGCAGGTTTAAGTCTATCTTGGCTTTTATTTTCTATTTGTGTCCTCTGTTCTTTGTTCTTCCATTTCTCTTTACCACCTTCTTTTGGGCTAATATAATTTTATTTTAGCATTTTGTGTGTGCTTTTTTTGGTGTGCTCTTTTGGTTGATAAAGAAAACTTCAAGCAGAAAATGGTCTCTATTGTTTATGACTCAGGAATAAAGCTGCCTTAAGCTTAGACTCAGAGAGACTGCTGGTCTTGACTGGAGAGGATGCTTCACTAGTTTTATTAATATGATCATCATGGTGTTGATGGATCCCTACAGCACAGGGTGTATTGGATATGATTCCTGTTCTCCCTGGGATTTGCTGTCAGGCTGGAGCACAGGACCCATGTTGGCAGAGGATTATTTGCAGACAGGCCATACAAGTCTCTGTCTGCAGTAAATGCTAGTCTTTTGGAGCCTGCATTTCAGTTCTACAGTCAAACTGTGTCTCTCTCTAGGGGCTTCCAGACTTCTGCTTGCTGCCACCTCTCTTTCCATCACAGCTGCCTCTCTCAGTCAGGGAGAAGGCAGGGATCATTCTAAGACCCAGAGAAAAGCTGTCTGTGGGAGTCACAGGCGCCAGTGTTTTAGATTAACCTCAGACATGCTTCTGACATTGGGGAACTTGATTTCAAACAGTGCTTTGGCCCCTTCACCTCTCTCCCACTGCAGTGCATATTTTAGGAGAAAGGAGTCATGGCTTATAGGTGTAGAATTATCATTCACTCCATTCCTCCTCCTTTTTTTGTTGCTTTGTTTATGACTTAGATTAATTCTGAATCTCTTGTACCTGGACTCCTATGAAAATTCCAATAAAGCAAAAATGATTAAAATTGGATTGCCCATAGAAGCCAAGATGCCGTTTTCCCCCTGGAGCTAGGCTTAGCATCTAAATAAGTGGGGAGGCCCACACCCAGTGGGGGGAGGGACCTCAGTTTGGATCCATAAATACAAAACAGGAAATCTTAAATGGAACTTCTCTCTGTGGTTTAAAAAAATCCAATATGAGATTATAGCTTTGATCATAACTTAATTTTTCATTTCCATTTGAACTTTAATTTTACTTAAATTTTCTTTGGACAAATCTCCAAAGGAATATTTAAGTGACACAGCATAATGCTGGCAGATTATTCATATATCAGCCCTTAGGCTACCAAGGAAGGCTTCATCATCTCAGAGTGAGTTTTATTGGAATCTGTAGCTCACAAAATATTGCTTTCTGACAGCCCCTGTGCAGTAGAATTTAAAGGCTTAAGTTTCAGGAGGATTTACACGTTGGTAGCATCCTCTGCTACACCTTTTAGGGGCATTAAATCATGAGACTCCCTGTGGTAGTCCTGCAGGAAGGTGTTCAGTAATCTTCCCGCATTTATAGTATAGGTGTGTGGAGTTTGGAACAGCTTTTGTTCCTCCCACTTTTTGAACTCAATTGCGGTGAGTGAAGGCAGCCACTGTGTCCTTCTGTCCTCTGCACTTTAGGGGAGTCTGGTCTCTCTTGGTGATTTGAACATGACACGACGCAGTCCTGTCCCAGGACTGCAAGGATCTAATTGTGCTTTGACCATTTGTTCATCCATTGAACAGATATTTATTAAGCACCTCCTATTGCCAGATGCTCTTCTAAGTCCTGGGGACAAAATGGTTCATAAATCAGGCATTGTTGCTTCTTTCATGAAGTTCAAGGGCCAGCGGGGATGGCAGAAATCAAACTCTTAGACATACAAATAAACCTGTTGTAATTGGTGATGAGCTTTGACGGAGATCGCATCTCCAAGGAAGAGGAATTTCAACCGAAGCTTGGAGGACCGGTAGACGTTAGCCATATAAAGGGATTTTTTTCCCCCAGACAATATAAGTAGATGTTTTCATTTGCATTTCCCTGATTCCCAGTGAGTTTGAATCTCTTCATGAGATTATTGGTGATTTGGATCTTGCTTCATGAAATGTGCCTATTCACGTCCTTGACCTGTTTTTTTATTCTGTGTCTTGCATGTTTCTTAGGAAGGGAGTTTAGCTTTGCATGGGTAGGCTGCAGTTGTGTGGTGGAGTGTTTCAGGGGGGCTTTGCAGATGGGCTGGTGAGTGGCGGTTGTCCTATGTAGAGAAGTCAATGGGGAGCCTTATAGAATGCTGATTCTGTCAGATCAGTCTGGGACTAAGTAAGGTATGCCATTTTTTATGGAGTCTGTTTGGGGGGCCTGTTTCATCTGCTACACTTAATCGCAGAAGCTGGGCTCGTATGAAAGAGGAATCAAGCATTCCTTTCTTGAACCTGGCACCACCCGGGCTTTTACTGTGACCAGTAATGTCTTGGCAGGGATTCTTCCCACGGTGTTTCTAAAATACCTGCTCTCTGTCTCCTGCTAGGGGGTTGCTTGCTTCTATGGAGGGTGACTGGTGGGGGGCTGGTGGTGAGTGATGGGGTGCTGCTTTTCTCTTCAACTCTGTATCTCTAGATGTTTCCTCTGACTTCTTTAAAGACCATGTTTTGCTCTATTGATTAGCAAAACAGGGCTGCTTTCAGAAACCTGCTGTTGGGATCTGTGAGATTTTATTGAATGATATTTTTCCATATTTCTTGCCCTTGCAAGAGATTTCATGTGAAATTCTTTTTCTTGTGAAAATAAAGGCTGCAGAAGAAGAAATGGGAAATCCCACAGATGCAGAAGCAGGGTGATGGGTATACTGATGGAATCTTCTGGAAAGTCCATGCTCAGGAAGGGCAGATCCCTGTGGTGCTCCCCCTCCCCTACTGTGCCCTGAGCAGACATTGCTAATCGATCTGTGCAGTGCTCTAGGATGTACTTGCCAGGGAGTCGGAGCTAGTGTATAGATGGGTAGATCTTTACTGCTCCTCACCAGAATTCTTTTCCTCTGACTTCCCTTCTCCAGCTGGGTGCTCCTGTATCTCTTTAGTTTAGACATTTTCAAGAAATGCTATTGGACAAAAGAATCCTGAGATGAAATACACCCAGGAAATGCTGTATACCCAGAACATTAAAGGATCTCTGTATTTCTAGAGTGAAGACGTGCATAATTTAGTTAACTTTTAAAAATAGCACCTATCACTGTCCTAAAAAATGTGGAGTGCACTGTCAGAAGTGGAGCTCTATTTATTAATCAGCTGGAGACCTGGTTATTGGGCACCTACTCTGTACCAGGTGCTCTTGTAGGTGATAGGTGCTCTGAAGAAAAATAAAGCAGAGAAGGCGAACTGTAGGCGCCAGGCCAAGGGGCTGTCAGTCTTGACAGGGTGTCAGGGATGAAAGGGTGACAGTGGAATGTGATGCCCAAGCAAAGTGTGTTCTGGGCAGAGGGAACAGCAGGTGCCAAGGCCCTGAGGTAGGGGTGTGCCAGTTGTGTTTAGGAAGAGCAAGGGCCCAGTGTGGCTACCATGGAGATACCAAAGGAGAGGCTAGGTAAGCAGCAGAAGAGGCTGCAGAGGAACTCATATGCCATGGAGAGAATGTTGGCTGGGAGGGTTTGACAAGTGATAAGTGACATTAGGACTGCAGATGGGGGCTTGACCAGGCAGTTGCCGAAGTTATCGGGGGAGAGACAATGGTGGTTTAGGCCGTGGAGATAGTTAGCAGTGGCAACATTCTGACTCTGTTCTCCAGGGATGATTTTGGAGGTAGGATTTTCAGACAGATTGGGTGTGAAATGATGTGCTCACAAGTCGAAGATGCCTCTAAGATTTTGGGCCTGAGCAACCAAGGAGTTGTCATGCCCGAGATAAGGGAGATTTAGGGAGATTTTTTCTCTTCTGTGATGTGGCCAGGATTGGGAGACATTCAAGGGTTTGCTTCAGATATCCCAAGCTTGAGGTGCCTATTCAACATACAAGTGGAGTTGTTGAGAAGCAGAACACAGACATTAGAGTCAAACCATCTTATCTCAAATACCGGACCTACCACTATGTAGCTGTGTGACCTTGGGCTAGTTACTTGTCCTCTCTGGACCTTATTTTTAATCTATAAAGTGGAGATAATGGCAGCCCCTACTTTATAGGGTTATTGCGAGGTATGATTGCATTATTGTACATCCAGTGCCTGGCATGTAGTAAGTGATAAATAATGCTTGCTCTTGTCATTATTCCACATTCAGGTTTGCCTTGTACTCTGTTTCTTGGCAGTACGTGGCCATTTAAGATTTTAAACAGGGAGTAATGCTTATGTTTTAGAATGCCGAGTAAAGAAGACTTAGGGCTGGGCTTGGTGGCTCAGCCTGTAATCCCGTGCCTTTGGGAGGCTGAGGTGAGTGGATTGCCTGAGCCCACG
>NW_007033778.1:433312-435804 GCF_000164805.1 Carlito syrichta
CAGGTCGAGGCTGCGGTGGCCGGGAGCAGCCACTGCACTCCAGTCTGGGCGACAGTGAGACTCCAACTCAAAAAAAAAAAGAAGATTTAGGACCTTCATTGATTTGGACACCCTACTGCTATTGAGATATCCCTTTTCAAGGGGAGGGGCCTTGTAGCATTCTGATGATTGGAGACTGATTACAAAAGATGAAGTTAGATGTGCAACAGGGCCCGGCAGAAAAAAGTACAAGTCATTTCCGAGAGCGCATGCTTTTCCTGCCCTGGCCCCCGTCACCTGAGCCGCCTCGTGCTCTCTGTCTCTGCTGCAGCCCGTCTGCTCTGTTCTCTGCAAGACCAGGAGGCAAAGAATCACATCGCCACCAGGTTGGAACAGACTATAGCCTCGTTCGTGTTCTCTGCCATCATCAGGGTTCGCAAGAATAATTTGGTATAAATTGAGAAGAATCGTGTCTAGAAGCAGCAGCCATGGGGGTAAGGCTTATTCCGCCTTTCCCATGGCAGGCATCTCAGCAAAACTTTGGCAATCTCAGTTGGCTGGTTGGTGCAGAAATATGAAATTGGTATTTTCACATCTACTTAAGCTTCTCAGTGAAAAAACAAAAAACAAAAACGAAAACCAAACCCGTTTTCCCTGGGGCTTGGCAGTGGGGGTGGTTTCTTGCTTATTACATTTTAGTGGGTGTGTCCCCAGGCTAGTCACTATCGCAGCTTCGCTTGCCTTTCATGCTTGCTGGATCCTGGGTGGCATTTACAAGACTGTTTCTGTGCCCAGACCAAGAAACTTTCCTGGGCACTGAGATGTGTGGACCTTTTCTTACTTATCTTGAGTTTGTGTCACATCTACCTGCCCAGTGTTTTCTGGACTCTTGATTCTCTCTCTGCCATCCTCCATTTCCCCACCCCCCATCATTTTCAAAAATCACAGAAGAAACACATGCTTGTGGTATAGTTAAAATTAAAACAGCAGAGAAGTACATAGAAGAAAAATGTATCCTCCCTTACCCCTTCACTTCTTATGCCACTATTTTCTGAGGATGCCACCCTCAGACCTGTTTATAGGGTGGGTGCTTTATTCCAGACATTTTGATGCAATTACGAACATATACCTGCTCTCACACATGGAGTATCATGCACACATGTGCACATACACATATGCCTAAGGGTCTTAAAATAGATGTCATGCTTGAGATTAAAAAATAAAGTAGTGCTGAAAGGTTTATAATAAAAAAAAAATTACTTTCTGCCTTTGTTCACTTACAGGAGGCAAAAACTTTGAATCTTCTTAGCTTTGATTCCCCCCAGTGATGGTGACCACCAAAGCTCAGACAATATGTATGCATTGCTGGTTTTTGATTGATCAAGTCATTATGAATTCAGATTTCTAGCTGTGATAGGTGAGATTTATCCTCATTTTAGTTTCACACCTCCCCTTCCCTAATGTCAACAAATTGTTATTTTTTAACTATATTTAGTAAAGTGAAAAAATTATTGTGGCAATATAAATATTATTCTTGTCAGAGCTGATAGTACTAAGAGGTGACATTTTCTTTTTTTTCTTGGAGTTTATGGTTGCCTTTCTTTTTTATTTTTGCTTTCACTTATTTGCATTTGCTTTGTCTTTCCCCCCCATATTTATATTGTATTAAGCATACAATCAACTTTCCTTCTCTCTTTTATTTTTCTGCAGACACTGCTCCCAGATTTGCACTGTTCCAATTTGCACTGCATAGCTGTAGTCCTGAGGCCTCCCTGCTGGGTGCAGCCTGTTGTGTTTCCAGCTCTTGTTTCTCTCCCACCTCCCCTGGGCTTACCATTTTTAGATCTTAAGGCTCTCTGGGGTTCTTAAAGACAGATTGGCTTCCTCCTTGGCTGATCCCTTTCCTTGTCATGGTGTCTTGGCTGGAGTTTGCTTCACGCCACTTCCTGTCATAATTCCTCAAACATGCTTCACAGATTTATTAAAATCTGGCTTTAATAGACAGTTTTTGTCTCTTAATTCTTGTAGGCCCATGACTTTAAAAATTCCTCCACTATTATATTAATGAGTTTTAGGAAGAGATGAATGCTTATACTTTTGAGATGTTGCTACCTTGAACAAGAAGTCCTTCTTAGGGTTAAAAAAAACTCTCTCAATCTCTGTCTCTCTTTGTCTCTCTGTCTCTATTCCTTTCTGTTTTTCTCTCTTTTTCTCTGTATTATTATTTTTCACTTAGAGCTATCTAGTGACTGGTAGCAGTCCAGTATTCTTGGATGAAGTAGCTCTCATCTCAGACAAAACTAGGAGGAACTTAGTGCTTATACCCCACAGTAAGTGACATCAAGGTTAATTCATCCTGAAGTTTACCTGGAGGCTCTAGTGCTTTGCCATATTTTTAAAATTTCTAACCCTCCTAATTAAAAAAAAAAAGTTTGTAAGAGTTAGGGGTACAAGTGCTGTTTTGTTAATGGAGATATTGTGTAGTGGTGTGGTCTGAGATTCAGTGTAGCATC
>NW_007033778.1:436047-452439 GCF_000164805.1 Carlito syrichta
CAGGCAGGTCTTGAACCCGTGGGCTCAGGCAATCCACTCACCTCAGCCTCCCAAAGGCACGGGATTACAGGCTGAGCCACCGAGACCAGCTAGGATATGACTTTATAACAGAAAGAAACGCAAGAGAAACAATTTTATTAAACTATGCTATATGTGTATAGATACATACAGACATGTAAAACCACAGTCCATCTGACTCCCAAAGACTTTGTTTACTTTTCTGACTTTTTAAAGAGGTATCTGGTTATCATTCCTTGGGTCACTTTCAAGCTTAAACTGGAGCTAGGGTTTCTTATTCTGGTCCTTTGATTGATGGTGAGCTGTGTGTTACTCTCTGCTTACTTTGAGCTGATGGGGAGCCTGGGAACCTTTGTGGCTTTAGCCACGAACGTTCCTATTTTCCTTTTAAGATGCATCTCTGATATTATTTCCTCCCCAGAGTCTTTCCTGACCTGCCCAGGGATGGGCAGCAGGGTGTGGAGGTGGAAAGTGTGGGCTTTGGAATCAGACAGACCTGTATTGGAGTCCCAGCTCAACATTTTCCAGGTCCCGTGAACTTGGGCACATTTATTCAGCACTTCAGAGTCTGTTCTCACCTGAACATGTTGGGGTGGGGGGAGGTGATAATTTTACCCGTCAGTGTCATTTTGGTTGGGCAAGCGATTCATGGGCGGAGAACACATCCACCTCCCAAGGTTAGAATCAATTCCTATCTTACGACAACTTGAGAACAGAAGGGTTGGTGCTCAGTTGGGGTGATGCTGTCTATAAACAGCAGGATCTTGCTGGACCCGAGAAATTAACGTCTTGCTGTGCCGTTATCTATCTTTTCTTTCATTAAAAAAAATCTGGGATTTGCATTCTTCTTTGGAAGGAACCTGCACAAACAAACTACATTTTTTTAAATTATAAAGATGTGCGGTACAATTCAAGGTTAGCTATACAAATGTTGATTATGCAGGTACCCTTGTTGATGAGATATTCCCCTCCCTCCCCTAGCAGTTTCCCTCAACTACCAATCCCACCCCCCTCCCCGTCCGTTTCCCATTAGGGATTCCCAGTTTGCCAATCCTTTTCTTATAGTCTTATAATAATTGTTCAAGGTCTGCTTATGAGTGAAAACATATGATACTCTGTTCTTTGTTTCTGTGATAGGTCACTGAGTATGATTGACTCTAAATCCCTCCAAGTTGCTGTGAAGTCCATATGTTTGTCCTTCTTTATGACTGCATAGTATTCCATTGTGTATATGTACCACATTTTTTTATCCAGTTCAGCTTTGATGGACAACATGGTTGGCTCCATGTTTTTGCTATTGTGAATACAGCAACAAACATATGTGTGCAGGTATCTTTTTTGTAGAATGATTTGAGTTCCTCCAGGTATATTCCCAATAGGGGAATTGCTGGGTCATATGGAAGGTCAATTTCTAGTTCTTTCAGAAATCGCCACACTGTCTTCCAAAGAGGTTGCGCTAGTTTGCATTCACACCAGCAGTGTAGAAGTGTTCCTTTTTCTCTGTATGCTTGCCAGCATCTGTTGTTGTTTGTTTTATTAGTGATAGTCATTCTTACAGAGGTTAGGTGGTATCTCAATGTGGTCTTGATTTGCATTTCTCTGATGATGAGTGAGACTGTGCACTTTTTCATGTGTCTGCTGGCTGCTTGTATATCTTCTTTTGAGAAGTGTCTATTCAGGCCTTTTGCCCACTTTTTAATGTGGGTGACAAACTATGTATATTTTTTTGAGTCAGGGTCTCACTCTGTCACTCAGGCTAGCACGCAGTGGCACAATCACAGCTCACTGCAGCCTCAACTTTCTGGGTTCAGGTGATCCCTCTCCCTCTGCCTCCCATGCGCCGCTACACCCGGCTTATTTTTTGATTTTTTTTGTAGAGAGGAAATTTCCCTATGTTGCCCAGGCTGGTCTTGAACTCCCGGGCTTAAGCATATTAGCCTCCCAAAGTGCTGGGATTACAGATGTGAGCCATTGCGCCCGGCAAAGCGACACTCTTAATAGACAATTATAGATTCATCAGGCCCGCCTTGCTGTGATCCAGAAACAGCCTCAGCAGGCCCCAGCTGTCACAGGAAGCTGCTCTGACATTGTCCCTCCTCTAGTCTCTCATAGTCACTCACTACCTGCCACAGTGCTGCAATAATCTGGGCACATCTGTCCTCCTAGGAAACCGTGAGCTCTGCAAAGACAGAGACCACATTCTATTAACTTCTGAATTTTCCAGTGCTTAGAACAGCACCTAACATCCAGGAGGGGTTCAGCCTAGAGGGGCTACATGAATGAAACCCCATGGGCACCACACGGAGGGCCAGTTTGCTATTTAATGACATACAGTGGCTGGGTAAACTTTGCCAACAGGGGATGCACACTGAGGCACTCCAATCAAATACAGGTTGTGTGTTGTTAGGGAGACTTGCCTGGGGTGGGAGGAGGTCTTGGAAGCACCACTCGGGACATGCAGACAGGCCTCTTCCAGGACTGTTGGACCTTAGGACAAACGTTCTCCAAATCAGGAAGACCTGACTGAACTAATAGATGATAGGGAGCCTGTTAGACTCACCTTGGCATGCCGGGGGCACCCTCGAGAAAGACAATCATCTGGATAGTAGCCAACGCTAAGCTGCCACAAGGGGCTTGCATGAGGCTTAAGATCCCTTGGACGGAGACAACCGAAGGGTGTTTTCAAACACAAGCCCCAGGTGGACAGGCACAGGGCACACGCCACAGTGGCAGGATCCGATGTGCTGTCTTGCTGCCTCTCACATGGGCATCTCTGCTTGGCTCGCTCCAGGGTGAGGAGTAGCGGATGTTTATTTGTTTAATGATTCTTCATGACCTTCCTCCCAAGCACACCAGGAAGAATGACTGGCCCAGTGATGACACAGTGCTTCCCTTTGGTGCCACGCACCGTGCTGCTTGCTTCCCGTAGGCTATTTGATGTTGCCTTCACAGTCACCCCGAAAAGGTAACACCACTGGGAGCACAGAGGCCGGGCAGGGATGTATACTGCTCTGAGGCACTCACAGCCTGTTGAGCCCAGGCCCATGGCTCCATTCACTGTAGTGCCTGGGCCCTCCCGATCCCTAGGGCCTCTGATGTCCCCCTCTCTGAAGTCCCCATGGATGGTCCCAAGTCATAGCCATTGACAAAGGGAGCAAGGACCAGGTGACGAGGCTGCTCTGGGGGTGGTCCTTATGGTGATGTGAATCTTAGCATTAGCGCCATTCCTGTTTCTTGGAGAGATTAGTCTGGAAACAAGGCTTGGTCGGGCTTCCCTTGTTCACCATGTTCTTTCCCATAGAACCAACAGGGTCATCTAAATATGACCTTCTTAATCTGGGGCCCGTGGCTTCCAAGAAGACCATGGTGGGTTTTGGCGGCTGGAGGTAGATGGTGGTGGTCTGAGCTCACATGAAATATACAGGACATTTTGTGTGTCCTTTCTCTGGGTAAGGCTACAGTATCCATCAAATTCTTAAGAGGGGTCCAAAGAACAACAATTCCTCTAATAATAACAATAATAATAATAATAATAATAATAATAATAATAATAATTGCATAATGTGAGCTAACATTTATGGAGTGTTTTACAAGTTTTATCCCATGAAAACCTCTTGGCAGTCTGATGGGGCAGGGGCTGCATCAGCCCCACTTACACATGAGGAAGCCGAGGTCTGGAGAGGAGTTCCCTTGGTCATGGTCACGTGGCACATACCTGATGGAGTTGATGTCCAAGCTTAGGCAACCTGACTTTGGGACATGCATATTACTGACTCAAGAGAACACCAGCCTTTGGGGAGTACATAGCTATTGTTTGCTAGGGAGATGTGGGGAGCTGCCTCTTGGGGTCTTCCCAAGGGGACAGCAGGGGTTCAGAAGAGCCCCAGCCCATGGAGTGTATGGGCTTTACTTCTGAAGCTGCTGTGAGCAGCACCCCCTTCTTTTAAGGCATCTCGGAAGAAGCAGCATGAGGACCAACCTCTCTGCTAGGTGCAGCGAACACAGTGCCCAAGCCCACAAAAACACCTTCATTTCTTTTAACATTAGAAGAAATTGGGGGGAAAAAAAGGAGAACTTTTAGGTTGAAGAAAAATTGTAGACATATAATAGTGATATACTTGGTCTTTATAATAACACAATCAAAAATATTTTAATTTTTAAAAATGGAGGACAGGCCCTCACAGGGGCAAGAGGGCCCAGAGACCACAAAGCTGTGATGTGACCCCAGGAAGGGCACCCTGGGCCTCTTTGAGATGCCGCCTAGTCGCTGGGCTCAAAAAAATGGACTTATCTGTCTGGGAAATTTATTTTGGGCCTTGAGTCTCATGAATCACAAAGGAAGCATTGGGAAGATGCAGAGAAGGAAACATACAGGTCGCCTTGTCCGTGGAGTCTGTGGGCTGGCGGGGCAGATGGCTCTGGGTTCCCAGGAGGCGGGGGAATGCTGAATGGAGCATCCGGCCAGGCCCATCTGCTGCTGGGAGGCGGAGGAGGCCACCTGTCTGTCCAGGTGAAATGTCTCAAGTCAGAATTAGTATTTCCATGTTTAATTCCACGATTATCTTCCCACAGGCCAGGTAATCACCTGTGATTAAATGGAGATGGAAGATGTGCTTAGAATTCCTATCTTCCAGGATCTGATTCAACAGCACTAAAGGGTACAGCTGGGATTCTTCCTAGCTCCCTGGAGTCTGGAGTTTCTTGAAGCAGCTCCTGGGGAACAGGGTCTGTGTAACTGCACCCCGAGTTGACTGTGGGTGTTTGACACCGGGATGACTCCCCTTCGTTTCAGGGGCTGAGCAGAGGCAGGGGACAAGAGTCCCAACTATGCCTGGCATTTGTTTAGCAGGGACCCTATTGTTAAGTACAGTAAGTGCTTTTGTCAGCAATTAAGTTAAGCCTTTTAAAATTTGCTTTGCGGGTGAGCTCTGTCTGTGAGAACACCAGAAGGTAATTATGTACGATTCTATCCCACATCGTTCCTTTCTGCAGACTGGGCAAGATGTGGGTTCCTTTCTCTTTCTGCCCAGAATGCATAGAGTGGGCATGCTGGGATGCCCTGCCCAGCACTCGATGTCCACTACGTCTAGAGTCTTCAGAAGCACCCTGGAGCCTGTTTGGAGAGTCACCTGATGGTAGATAAGACAGAACTTTATGACAGTTGCCACCTGGCCCTGTACCCTCAAGTTCTACCCTCATGAAGCACCCTCTTCCTCTCACCATCGGAGATCTCCCCTACTCCCCTCTTCCCCTGCTTTCTCTGCTCCTGCCTTGCTTGGCTGCCTGTCAGCTCCTAGACTGAACCACACTCCCCTGCCACAGGGCCTTTGCACCTGCTGCTTTTGCCTGGAATTCTCTCACCTTCCCATCTTTACCTGGCTATCTCCTATTTATTCTTTACATCGTAAATCATGCACGGCTTTCTCCAGGATGCCTTGTCTGACTGGCCAAGATAGGGTGAGATCCATGCATCTTAGGAGAACCTGACTGCATTTCCTCAGGATGCTTACCTCCCAGTACTTTCTGGCATGTAATGGTTATGTTTTTGCTTAACTGTGTATGTCTAGTCCACAGCACACTGCCTGGGACGTGGGCAGTCCCCATGAATGGGTGGAGGTGGTTGGTACAGGGCAGCCTGGGTTCAGAGCCTTCCAAATGTTTCCCTCTGTCAGTATGGGAACTCTCTCACCTCAACTGTAAATGTGCTGGAATTCTGACTCTGCTGTATACCCCTAGCTGAATGGCCTCAGGAAATTTACTTAACCAAGTTGCATCGCCTCATTTTTCTTATCTGTAAAAACTGGAATAAGAATACCTACTGTGATGGTTGATTTGGGGTGTCAGGTTGACTAATTAAGGGAGACCCAGATAGCTGGTAAAGCATTATTTATTCTCAGTCATTGCATTAATTATTCTCAGTGCACAGAGCCCATCTCTCTTCTGCTGAAAGGAAAGCCCAGGTGGTTTGGCATTTGGTTAGAATAATTGAGTTGCCCTAGGTGCACCTGTGAAGGTGTTTCTGGAGGAGACTGACATGTGAGTCCATGAACTGAAGGTCCACCCTTGCTGTGGGCGGTGCCATCCAATCAACTGGAAGCCCCAAGGGAATGACAAGGTGAGGAAGGATGGATTCTTGCTTGCTCTGTTTCTTCCAGAAGGGCCAGGACGCTCTTATTTTACTACCTTTGGGCATCAGAATTTCAGGTTCTCTGGCCTTTGGGGCTCTGGGACTCTCAGGCCCTTAGTTATGCCATTTGGTGTCCCTGGTTCTGAGCCTGTTGACTGATCTAGGCTACCAGCTTCTCTGGTTCTCAGGTGGCCTGTGGTGGCACTTCTCAGCCCCATAGTCGAGTAAGCCAATTCCCCTAGTAAGTCCCTTCTCATCTCTCTCTTTCTGTAAATTCTGTTGGTTCTGTCTCTCTGGAAAATCCTGACAAAACTCCTCCCTGTGAGTTTGTTGTGAGGTTTAAATGAAAATGCTTTCCTGAAAGTGCCTGACCTGTAACAGTTGCTCAAGACACATTGGTTTTCCTCTTGCTTATCTTTGTTGGGCATCACATTGCTTTTTGAAATCGTAATTAAATATATATAAAACATAAAATTTACCATCGGAGCAATTTTTAAATGTACAATTCACTGATGTGGGGTATTTTCACACAACAATCACTGCTATTTATTTCCAAAATTTTTGTAATCATCCTAGACAGAAAGTCTGTCCCGATTGATCCGCAACTCCCCATTTCCTCTCTTCCCGGTGCCTGGTAAACCTCTATTCTTCTTTCTGCCTCTGAACATTGTTTTTAGAGGCAGGGAAAGGCAGGGCCAGGAAGGGAGCTGTGGCCTTCAACACAGATACGAGAGAGTAGAGTCATGTTCTGAGAAATTAATGTGCCTGTCCATAGGTTTGAATTCCAACTAAGACACTTTAACTTTTATTTTTGCCTACTGATATTTAATCCAGCCAGTATCCACGAGTTTGGCTTCTCACATTTGCCCACTCAGGATGAACAAGCCCTGGCCTCTCCCTTCACTCCATGGATTGGTTGGGATTATTAGTTGGAAATAACAGAAGCCTATTTATGTTGACTTATGCCAAAAAGGAGACTTTATCATATGGAAACCAGGGTTTCTCCTTGTGGTAGACAAAGCTCTAAGATGGTCCCCCAAGACTGTCTGATGCATATGCACCCTTTCCCAGTTATCCAGACATGAACTTGGGTACTGCTATCAAGGGATTTTGCAGATATAAATAAACTCCCAGGCCAGCTGACCTTCAGATGGGAGATTTTCCTGGTGGCCCTGACCTAGTCACGCGAGCCCTTTGAAAGCAGAGAGTCCTCTCTGATTACTAAGGGGTAGGTCAGAGATTTGAAGCATAAAAACTTGACTCTCTGTTGCTGGTTTTTGATGGTGGGGCCCACATGGTGAGGAATGCCAGTGACCGTAGAAGCTGAGCATGGCCCCTGGCTGACGGTCAGCAAGGAGCTGGACATCTACTCCTCAATTACTCGCCACTCCTGGAGTTGGCTCTTGATTTGTCTTTGGTTCGCAGCCCTGTCCTTGTGGGTTCTGATCATCTCCTCGCCCGCTGCTCTTTTCATTCCTTTCTTTTCCAACCACAGCCACTTCATGGCCGCTTTTATCCCTAGAAGATGGTCTTCCTTCTGGCAGTCTGAGGAACCCTCTCTGAGAAACCCAGAGTCAGGCTTTGTGCTGGGTTTGGGGGCCAGCGGATAATCAGGCCTCATGGAACAGCCTAGCGGGGGAAGACTCACCATTTAAATGTCATATATTAAGTTCAAACATGGAGGCATTCTGTTAGGTGAAGTCACACCAGTCATTATTAAAACTCTAAAATCTCAGGAAAATTACGCAATAGAAGTTTATCTGTTGCTCACAAGGCAGTTCCTGGTGGATGTTGGCTGGATAGCTTTCCACACGGTCACTCAGGGATTCAGACTCCTTCCACTCTGTGCCTATGTCGTCCTCTCCGTTTTGGTGTTCGCCACTGGATCCTCTGTATTTGCCCAGCAGAGGGGGAGAGAGAGCCTGGGGATAGCAGGAAGGTTCTCATGGGTCATCTCTGAGGGGGTAATACATCATTTCTTCCAACCTACCACTAGCTGAGCTGCAGTCACATGGCCCTTCCTTACTAAAGGGGAGGCTGGGAAATGTAGTTTGGCTATGTGCCCAGGAGGAAAAGCAAGTGGGGGCTTGGTGAACACACAGCAATGTTCTTTTTGCCATAGGTGTGCACAGGTGCATAGGAGTGTCATAGGTATGCACAGGTGCTTATGTGCATACGTGTGCACATAGCCATAGGTTTATGGGGGACAAGAGGAAAGTCACGTCACCTATTCTGGTGGGTCAGAGAAGGGTTTCTGGGAGAGATGGTGCCTGAACTGTGTCCTGAAGGGTAAGTAGGACTTATGAGCTAAGGGTGGGGGTGGTTTATGGGTGCATAACTCTAGACAAAGGCGCAGAGTTGTGAAGTGCACAGGTGTGGACCGGAGCTTCTAGCTTTGAGGCAGGGAGCAGGAGGGGTTGTGATGAGTGAGTTGAGTGCTTTGCTGGAGCTTACAAAAAGCTCAGAATAGAAAACAATAGGTCCAAGAAAAGACCCTCCAAGCACTCTGTTTTATTTTTCTTAGAAGTCTTTTAGAAGGCCCAGGTGTCTTCATAAAACTCACGGTGTCTCACAGACACAGACCTGCTGTATTTTTTGCTGTGGAGTCTGTGAAATGCAATGAGAGAGAGAGAGAGAGAGAGAGAGATTCTCTTAACATGCCTTTGTTCTCATCTAAGGAGAGGATGAAGTGATGTTTGCAGCCTGCTCTAGCCATGGGGACCTCCTTGTGTGATTGATTGGTCTCCTGGTCACTCCTCATGTCGGGGCCACAGCCTGATGCTTCAGTCTCTGGGTAGAAGGGACTGGGGTCTTGAGGAAGTCTCCAGGAAGTCCCAGGCATCTCAGGGTTCTGTGGGGGGAGGTGTACGCAGCTGAACTCTCCATCCTGTCTCCTGATGTTGCCCCTTCAGTGGGCTGCCCTTTGCCATGGAGTTGGAACAGTTGTTCTGGCCCTGTTCTGTCCACATTCAGGTGCCTGGGTTTTCAGATGTGGTCCCCAATCTTTCTTGGGTCTCAGGGAAACTGCACTTGCTTGCATCTGAGGTTTAGGGATGGAATGCATTCTGACTGGACCCAGTTTCTCAACCTCAGTGAGGTCAACATGTGGGGCTGGATTGTCCTTGGTTGTGGGGCTGTCCTGTGCCTTGCGGGATGTTGAGCAGCAGCTCTGGCCTCCCTCCGCTAGATGCAGGTCACACCTCCAACCAAAAATGTCTCCAGACGTTGCTAAGTGTCCCCTGAGGGGTGGGGGTGGGGAGCACAGTTGCCCCTGATTGGTGCTCGCTAGGCGGAAATAGGAGGACTAATAGATCACATTGGTTTTTTTTGAGTTGGAGTCTCACTCTGTCACCCAGACTGGAGTGCAGTGGCAGCTCCCGGCCACCGCAGCCTCGACCTGCTGGGCTCCGGCAATCCTTCCGACTCAGCCGTCCAAGTAGCTGGCATTACTACCACGCCCGGCTGATTTTTTTTTTGATTTATTGTAGAGCTGAGGTCTCGCAGCCCAGGCGGGTCTTGAACCCGCAGCCTCAGGCAATCCACTCACCTCAGCCTCCCAAAGGCGCGGGATTACAGGCTGAGCCACTGAGCCTGGCGATCACACTGGTTTTAAAGCCACCAGGTCCTGGGTGGTTTGCTCTTCTGCCATCAATAGTGCAGGGGGTGACTGACTTGGCCCATCCTCCTTCTTCTCCACCAGGGACCCCTGGTGCTGGTTCAGGTAAATTAAAACCTGGACTACTGGCAACAGGAGGGCATGCACAGGACACGGGGCTTCTGGGATTTTGCACAATGACTGGAGTCTGGGGAGAGAATTCTGGGCCTATCTTCACCCAGGGTGACCTCTGGGACTTCACACCTTGCTGCTTTGCCTTACAGGGACACTGAACCCTACTCCCCTGCTGAGCCCTCCCTGTGTCCTGCTGCCTCGAGGCATCCTTTACCAACTCCTTCCTGTCTCACCTTCTTATCTACCATCTGTGGCAGGACTGGGGTGTTCCCATTTTACAGATGAAGAAGCTGAGGCTGAGAGAGTTAGGCATATAGCCCAAGGCCTCGAAACACAAATGGGACCAGAACTCCGCCGTGTTTGATTCCAAAGCCCAAACTCTTAACCATATTTTCTGGGTCTTGTTTGACTCTTAACAAAGAGCCTTCCAGTTCTGGGAGCTTCTGAGGAAAGACAACAACAACAAATATGATAAAAACAAAGCTGGAAACAGTAGAAAAAACCAAGGCTGGAGGATTTTTCATACTGCTCGTCATATACAGTCTGAACTCAACCGTGGGTGCTTCTGAGGCAGGGGACAGCAGAGAGGCACTGGGTACTAGCTTGCATGTGTGCACAGCTGGGGGCTTAGGGTAGGAGGAGCCGTTTGGGCTGAGTGCTGAGCTGGGTGTCCTGTGAGGGATGGGGAGGGAGCAAAAGCCCACTGTTGGCCCTGTGGCCGCATATCTCATAATGGCGACAGTGCTGTGTTGGGAGGCATCCTTTAAGTCCCCAGAAGGACCAGGACAGGTTGGACTGGTCTGTTTTTCCCAAGCAGAGACTCCCTGGGTGCTGGGGACACTCTTACTCAAGGCCTTTTGGTCTCCTAGGGCTTATGTGCAATGGGACGCTTGAGTCCCCAGATCCTCCCCACCCTTGAGGGGTCAGCTCAAACCCTGCAGGGCCCACGACATCCCCCCACCATCTCACCAGCTAGCTGAGTGACTCTGGACCTGTCATTTTCTTTCTCTGACCCCTAGTTTATGATTTGAACAATGGAACAATTCACAGTGCCCTCCTCATTTTCCTGACATTGAAGGTTAAATGTTACAGCCCTTGTAGGGCTCTTAGCAGAGCAGTAATCACCCCACTCATGGCAGTGACTGTTATCAGCTGTCATTGTTCCAGCAGGAATGGATGACTTTCTTTCCTGAACTTTTGTTCTTAGAGTCTGAGTTCCTGGGCACCCAGGACTGTGTAGAAGAGTGTGGACTTTGACGGCAGACAGACTTGACGGCACATCTGCTAACTGTGTGTCCTTGAATGGGTCATTCTGCTTCTCTATGCCCCAGTTTCCTCACCTGTCAAATGCAATAGGGATATCTACCTTATGAGGATCAAGTGACAATGTTCTCAATGTGCTTAGAGCGATCTTGGCATATGACAAAGTGCTATATACGCATGTATTGACAGAATGCATCTTCTTGGTGGCTTAGTACATACATGTGCGTGAGATGTACAGCTGTGCCTAGTGTGTGACTTTCACACATCATAAGTTCTTCCCTTCCTTTCTCTTTCCCTTCCTGCTTTTCCATTTGCTCACAAGGAGTTGTTGGTCATGACCCAATGGATTGATTTCACAACCCGCGTGTGGGTCATGGCCTTCTGTTTGAAAACTTCCGCTGGACTGACCTGTCTTGCCCCTGGAATTGCCAAGGATCCCCCGCGTTCGGAACTCATGGCCCCATGTCGGTGGCCTGCCTCGTTCTCCCTGACCCACTGGACTCGCAGATGCATTGTTCTGTGCACCTTTGCAGGCATCAGAGTAATTAGACATTTCAGTGGAGATAGACTTTTAAAGCAATAGCTTCATTAGCATGGATGCGCTGGAAGTGCTGAAAAGTAAAACTCAGCTATTTGTATGTTAATAAGCCGACTGGGCTCTGAAAGCCAGCTGGGGGCCCCAGAGCTTCTCCAAGGAATCTTCAGCAAGACCTGTTCTGGCTCAACTGTTCCTGCCCTGCCTGGTGGTGGATCTGTGAATGTCTCCTCCTCCTCAGGACTCCGTGGCTGGCGGGGCTGAGAGTCTCTGTGACATGGACTGGAGATGAGAGTGGGGAACGTGGGGATGTCAGGGTCATGGGAGCCTCTTAATTAGGCACCGTGTGTTGCAACGGCCATGGACCAGATTGCTTTTTGCTGACCCATCACATGACATGTATCACTTGATGGGTTTTAATTTTTTTTTTTTTTTTACTTTTCACTTTATTTTTATTTTATTTTATTCATTTTCGTTTCACTAGCTTTAGGAGTATAGATGACTTTTGGTGACATGAGTGGCCTGCATAGTGCTGAAGAAGTCTGGGCGTTAAGTACACTCATCACTCCCACGAGTGCATACTGTACCCAACAGGCAATTTTTCATCCCTTCCCCCTCCCAGCCTCCTGCATTTTCAGTCTCCAGTGTCCTTTGTATCTTTCTCTGTGCCCTTGCAGACCCTGAGCTCAGCTCCCTCTTGCAAGTGAGAACCTGTGGTGTTTGGTTTTCTGTTCCTGCGTTACTTCACTTAGGATCATGGTCTCTAGTTCCAGCCAAGTTGCTGCAAAAGACATTATTTTATTCCTTTTTATGGCTGAATAGTATTCCATGGTGTGTGTGTGTATATTCCATGGTGTGTGTGTGTTTGTGTGTATGAGAGGAGTATCATATTTTCATTATCCACTGATGGATTGATGGGCACTTGAATTGATTCCACACCTCTGCGATTGTGAGTTGTACTGAGAGAAACATATGAGTGCTGGTTCTCAAAGTGCTTTTACCTACACAGTCTCATGTGAGATGCATACATCCCTCTTATTTTTATACCTCTTTGCTGAATGCTTTCTGTTCCTCCTGTCCAGCATCTGGATCCTCACAGCCTGGTCCTGAACCAGCAGCTGAGCATCACCTGAGAGCTCCTTAGAGACACAGCATCCTGGTCCTGTTAGGACCTGCATCCTTCCAGGTGATTCACACACTACTGAGAGGCGCTGGTCTGCAGCACCCTCCCTTGCTCTCCTTCCTCCCTGCTCAGGGACCTCCTCCTTATTCCATCCCCTTCCTCCTTCCTTCTCTCTCTCCCCTCTTCCACCACTTCCCCAGCTTCTTGTCATAGCCATCAGTTTACAGGCTCCAACTTGCAAGACACGAGATTCACTTGATTCTTTGTGTCTGCCTTTGCTTTTATTTGACAAGCTCCCATTCCTGCACTGTAAGGTGAAGCCTAAATTTAGTTCAATCTGGTAAATTTTCCACCACATTTTAAAAAAAATTTATTTTAAAATTAACATACAGAAAAACTGTCCTTTTTTTGAATGGACAGTTCTATGAATTTTAATACGTGCATAGATTTGTGTATCCACCACCACAGCCAGGGTACAGAGTATCCCAAACATGCCTTTGGAATAGCTTTTTGTCTTCACACCCTCCCCCTGCACCCCTAGTGCACTGCTCTGTTTTCTGTCCCTATAGTTTTGTCTTTTCAAGAATGCCTATAAAGGCTGGGAGTGGTGTCTTATACCTGTAATCCTAGCACGTTGGGAGGCTGAGGCTGAGGATCACTTGAGACCAGGAGTTTAAGGCCAGCCTGGGCAACATAGTGAGACCTCATCTCTACAAAAAGTAATTTTAAAAATTAGCCAGGTGTGGTAGTATATACCTGTAGTCCCACCTACTTGGGGGGCTGAGATGGGATGGTTGCTTGAGACCAGGAGGTCGAGGCTGTAGTGAGTTATGATCCCGCCATGGCACTCCAGCCTGGGTGACAGAGCAAGACCCTGTTTCTCAAAAAAAAAAAAGAAGCCCTATAAATGAAACCATTACAGTATGCAACATTTCCAAACTAGCTGCCTTCTCTTAGCATAATACCTTTGAGAGTCATACAAGTAAGTGGTTGTGTGTGTGTGCCAATAGTTCGTTCCTTCTTACTGTGGACTAGTATTCCATTGTATGGATATACTGCAGTATGTTTATCCCTTCACCCTCTGAAGGACATTTAGGTTTGTTTTCAGTTTTTGGCAATTTAAAATAGAGCTTTTATGTCCATTTGTGTATGAATTTTTATATAAACATATGTTTTCATTTCTTTAGAGTAAATACCTATAAGTGAAAATATCAGGCCATACTGTGTTCTGATATTTCACTGAACAATCAAATAAATGCCAAATAGTTTTCCAGGGTGGCTATACCATTTTACATCCTCATCAGCAACTCTGAGAGTTCCAGTTGCTCTACCTCCTTAACAACACTTGGTTATTGTCAGCTTTTTTTTTATTAAGCTGCTCTAGTAGTATGTGATATCATTTTGTAACCTCTTTAAACTTTTATATTTTGTAAGACTCACCCTGCTCCTAGAGCTGGGCCCCCAGGGTCCTAGGGTAATGTAAAATTGGGGAGAGAATGTGGCTAGCAGAGCCTCAGACGTTATTAGTCTGCTGTGCGTGTGGGAGCCAGGAAGTCTCCCCACCAGAAACACTCAGAGAGGAGCTTACACAAAGTTCTTATTAGCACCCAAACACAGCAAGTGTCCAAGTCCCCTGCCACTGCTCAGAGCCCGATGCATGCACTTGAGGCTGGGGAGGAGGTCCAAGGACTTCAGGGGGATGGTGTTTCTGAGGCCTCCATTTTTCTCATAAGGACTTTTCCTGTGCTCCAGCTTTTCAGATAGGCTATGACCACCCAGACTCTTGGACTTACACCCTTCCTCTCCTTCCTAGACTTCGTATCATGGAACATGGAAAGCAGACATCCTTTGCTTTTCCTAGCTAGATTTCAGAGCGCTATGACTCATTCAAATCTGCAGGCATCTTTATTTAGCAGAGGTTATCCATCCCAATTACAAAGGGAAATATTTTTAAGCAGAGGCTGTTTTAATTCAAAGCCCGGCAGCCTTGTTGATGATGATGTCTGGCTATGAACGGAGAGGGGAACGTATCATCAGAAGGTTTTCTGCCTGTTAAGCAATGTCTGCTAATTCCAGGGTTTTTATTTAATTTGTATTTTTTTTGAGTTGGGGTCCCACTTTGTCACTGAAGCTGGAATGCAGTGGCAGGATCATGGCTCACTGTCGTCTCAAACTCCTGGGCTCAGGTGATCCTCTCACCTCAGCCTTCCAAGTAGCTGGGACTACAAGTACATGCCACCAACTATTTTTTTTTTTTTTTTTGTAGAGATGAGGTCTCGCTGTGTTGCCCAGGCTGGTCTCCAACTCCTGGCCTAAGCAGTTCTTTTGCCTTGGTTTCCCAAAGTGCTGGACTTACAGGCATAAGCCACTGCACCCAGCTGCTAATTCCAGTTTAATATCAGACATCCAAATGATTGATACTATGTCTCAGCTGGAAGGATAGCACAGGCTCCAGATGTGAATTCACTCAGCCATTGCGGAGCCAGTGGTACGTGCCAGTCACTGTACTGGGAACTGGGAGCACACAACAGGGAACAAAACACAGAAGTCCTGCCCTGGAGAGCAAAAGTGTTGCTGCAGGGCGACGCTGGTTGGCAGACGGATAGAGAGCCAGTATGTGCTGTGACAAAAACAAAGCAGAGCGAGGAGACTGGAAGTCCTGACCAAGGAGACACGTGGTTATTATTATTATTTACAAAACAACTGGGAATGGCAGTTTCGGGGTGATCGTTGAATATATTTTCATCGAAAATTCCAAAAATTTGGCTTATAGAACCGCTGCATCAAAATGCCATGGGACTTTTGAAATCAACAAGACCCGGCACCCATCTGCTCACAGGGACCCTGAATCTGTGTCTCCCGGGGGAGGCCCTGGAGAATCTGAGGACCCCTCTCTTAAGAGCTCAAGTTTAAAATAGGACATATGCATTCAGTCCCAGGAAATGATCACAATCAACTAAAGCTGGGCCCAATTAAAAGAGCATTCACTGGTTTAATTCAAGTCTTGACATTGCCTGGCTTTGAAATGTACAGATATTAACTTTGCAGCTGCTACTGCTTAATTTTAGCCCTCCAAGAGGAATGCCCAGCCCTCATAATAGGTTCCTGGGACCCTGGTTGGTGAGCACCCTCCCCCACCTCTCCTCTGCCTGTGGAGGGCCTGCGCTTCCTAACTTTGGAAACAGAATGCAGAAGCATCCCCCTACCTGAATCCCTGGCCTCAGCTGTGAGCTGCCCTACTTTGCAAAACGAGAGTCTCTTACCTCATTAAGCCAAAATGGAAATGAAATCCAAAAGGATAACTTTCCTCTTAGCACCCCTGGTAAAGCCACCAGCAGCCTCATCCGTAGTTCAAGCATCTCTTCGAGAACTGCTTGGTTCTGTGGTCTAGGAGTGCTGGGAAGTGAAGGTTAGGAATGATGATGTCTTTCCCTGGCTATACATCTCGCTTCTCTGATTGTACCAGGAATGAGGAGAATTCTAGGGGTAAGTGAGAGAGATTTCAGAAGAGTTAAAGACACTGCATAGACACGGACAGTCTTCTTTTTTTTTTTGAGTTGGAGTCTCACTCTGTCACCCAGACTGGAGTGCAGTGG